>NC_045628.1:44608409-44911439 GCF_009829155.1 Mustela erminea | reverse complement strand
GTAAGCTTTTCCTTTGCAAGCCATGAGAATTTTCCCAGAAAAAAGGAGAATGTTCAGTTGTCGTGGTAGCTTTTCTAAGTACTAGCTATCTATATCTATATCTATCTGTCTGTTTATCTATCTATCTAAAGATATAATATATAGAAAGTAAAATGATAAATATTGTTTAGTCTGCATGCCACTGTGGGTATTAGTATATGCTACAATTCTTCATGTAACTGCCAATACATTCTGATTTATTTCGTTTAAATACACTCAGTAACCTATGCTGTGTTTTTAATGTTTAATGAACAACCAAGCTTGTGAAGGTTCAGGAAGTTGATGGGCTCCATTCTGAGCAACACTGGTTTATGATAGTGAAATTCAGACTTAAATTAACAGGCAAGATTTTTTTCATGTGTGATTCTTAAAATATTTTATTTTAGCTGAATAGAAATTTTTTCAGGTTTAGTCTAATTTATCTTGTATGCTCTGATAAATTGCCTTCTATTTAAGGTTGTCTGTATTTTTTTTAAATTTTTTATTTTTTATAAACATATATTTTTATCCCCAGGGGTACAGGTCTGTGAATCGCCAGGTTTACACATTTCACAGCACTCACCAAAGCACATACCCTCCCCAATGTCCATAACCCCACCCCCCTTCTCCCAAACCCCCTCCCCCCAGCAACCCTCAGTTTGTTTTGTGAGATTAAGAGTCACTTATGGTTTGTCTCCCTCCCAATCCCATCTTGTTTCATTGATTCTTCTCCTACCCACTTAAGCCCCCATGTTGCATCACCACTTCCTCATATCAGGGAGATCATATGATAGTTGTCTTTCTCTGCTTGACTTATTTTGCTAAGCATGATACGCTCTAGTTCCATCCATGTTGTCGCAAATGGCAAGATTTCATTTCTTTTGATGGCTGCATAGTATTCCATTGTGTATATATACCACATCTTCTTGATCCATTCATCTGTTGATGGACATCTAGGTTCTTTCCATAGTTTGGCTATTGTGGACATTGCTGCTATAAACATTCAGGTGCACGTGCCCCTTTGGATCACCATGTTTGTATCTTTAGGGTAAATACCCAGTAGTGCAATTGCTGGGTCATAGGGCCGTTCTATTTTCAACATTTTGGGGAACCTCCATGCTGTTTTCCAGAGTGGTTGCACCAGCTTGCATTCCCACCAACAGTGTAGGAGGGTTCCCCTTTCTCTGCATCCTCACCAGCATCTGTCATTTCCTGACTTGTTGATTTTAGCCATTCTGACTGGTATGAGGTGATATCTCATTGTGGTTTTGATTTGTATTTCCCTGATGCCGAGTGATATGGAGCACTTTTTCATGTGTCTGTTGGCCATCTGGATGTCTTCTTTGCAGAAATGTCTGTTCATGTCCTCTGCCCATTTCTTTTTTCTTTTTTTTTTTTAATTTTTTATTTTTTATAAACATATGTTTTTATCCCCAGGGGTACAGGTCTGTGAATCACCAGGTTTACACACTTCACAGCACTCACCAAAGCACATACCCTCCCCAGTGTCCATAATCCCACCCCCTTCTCCCAAACCCCCTCCCTGCAGCAACCCTCAGTTTGTTTTGTGAGATTAAGAATCACTTATGGTTTGTCTCCCTCCCAATCCCATCTTGTTTCATTGATTCTTCTCCTATCCACTTAAGCCCCCATGTTGCATCACCACTTCCTCATATCAGGGAGATCATATGATAGTTGTCTTTCTCTGCTTGACTTATTTCACTAAGCATGATACACTCTAGTTCCATCCATGTTGTCGCAAATGGCAAGATTTCATGTGGTATATATACACAATGGAATACTATGCAGCCTCTGCCCATTTCTTGACTGGATTATTTGTTCTTTGGGTGTTGCGTTTGCTAAGTTCTTTATAGATTTTGGACACTAGTCCTTTATCTGATATGTCGTTTGCAAATATCTTCTCCCATTCTGTCAGTTGTCTTTTGATTTTGTTAACTGTTTCCTTTGCTGTGCAAAAGCTTTTGATCTTGATGAAATCCCAATAGTTCATTTTTGCCCTTGCTTCCCTTGCCTTTGGCGATGTTCCTAGGAAGATGTTGCTGCGGCTGAGGTCGAAGAGGTTGCTGCCTGTGTTCTCCTCAAGGATTTTGATGGATTCCTTTCGCACATTGAGGTCCTTCATCCATTTTGAGTCTATTTTTGTGTGTGGTGTAAGGAAATGGTCCAATTTCATTTTTCTGCATGTGGCTGTCCAATTTTCCCAGCACCATTTATTGAAGAGGCTGTCTTTTTTCCATTGGACATTCTTTCCTGCTTTGTCGAAGATTAGTTGACTGTAGAGTTGAGGGTCTATTTCTGGGCTCTCTATTCTGTTCCATTGATCTATGTGTCTGTTTTTGTGCCAGTACCATGCTGTCTTGATGATGACAGCTTTGTAATAGAGCTTGACGTCCGGAATTGTGATGCCACCAACGTTGGCTTTCTTTTTCAATATCCCTTTGGCTATTCGAGGTCTTTTCTGGTTCCATATAAATTTTAGAATTATTTGTTCCATTTCTTTGAAAAAGATGGATGGTACTTTGAAAGGAATTGCATTAAATGTGTAGATTGCTTTAGGTAGCATAGACATTTTCACAATATTTATTCTTCTAATCCAGGAGCATGGAACATTTTTCCATTTCTTTGTGTCTTCCTCAATTTCTTTCATGAGTACTTTATAGTTTTCTGAGTATAGATTCTTAGCCTCTTTGGTTAGGTTTATTCCTAGATATCTTATGGTTTGGGGTGCAATTATAAATGGGATGGACTCCTTAATTTCTCTTTCTTCCGTCTTGTTGTTGGTGTAGAGAAATGCAACTGATTTCTGTGCATTGATTTTATATCCTGACACTTTACTGAATTCCTGTACAAGTTCTAGCAGTTTTGGAGTGGAGTCTTTTGGGTTTTCCACATATAGTATCATATCATCTGCGAAGAGTGTCTGTATTTTTTATCATTTTTTTCATCATGATAAGTCTGCTCTTTAATCTCCAAATCCTATGTCCCTCATTCCTCCCACCCACCTCCCCTCTAGTAACCATCAGTTTATTCTCTGTAGTTAAGAGTTTGTTTCTTGACTTGTCTCTCTCTCTTCATCTTTTTTTCCTTTGCTCATTTGCTTTGTTTCTTAAATTCCACATATGAGTGAAATCATACAGTATTTTTCTTCTTCTAACTGCTTATTTCACTTAGCATAATACTCCATAGCGCCATCTACATCATTACAAATGGCAAGATTTCATTCTTTTTATGACTGAATAATATTTTATTATAAGTATATATATTTTGTTATATAAATATTTAATATATAATTATATATATAATATTTACATATAATATTGCATACATATACATTCTATAAACATATCCTATATACATAGAATATATTGTTTCTATTTCAATTATATATAATTGTACATTTCAGTATTTCATTTTATATATATATATATCTCACCTCTGCTTTACCCATTCATTTATAATGGACACTTGAGTTGCTTCCATTATTTGGCTACTGTAAATGCTGCAGTAAATGTAGAGGTGCATACATCCCTTTGAATTAGTTGTTTTTTTTTTTTTTTGTAAGTTTTAAAAAAGATCTTATTTATTTATTGACACAGGTGCCCCAGTTTTTTTGTCATTTTTTGGGTATATACCTAGTAGTGCAATTCCTGAATCATAGAGTTGAGTTTTGGTTGGTTGGTTGGTTGGTTTGGTTTTTAATTCTTTGAGGAACCTCCATGCTGTTTTCGCACAATGGCTGCACCAATTTGCATTCCCACCAACAAGGCACAAAGGTCCCTATTTCTTCACATCCTTATCAATACTTGTTGTTTCTTGTGTTTTTGATTTTAGCCATTCTAATAGGTGTGAGGTGATACCTCAGGGATGATAGTTTTGATTTTCATTTCCCTGATGATGAGTGATGATTAGCATATTTTCATGTGTGGCCATCTGTGTCTTCTCTGGAGAAATGTCTGTTCATGTCTTCTCCCCATTTTTAAATTGGATTATTTGTTTTGGGTATATTGACTATTGAGTTATATCAGTTCTTTATATGTTTTGGATACTGACCTTTTATTGGATATGTCATTTGCAAATATCTCCCTAAATTCAGTAGGTTTTCTTTTAGCTTTGTTGATTGTTTCCTTCATGGTGTGGAAGCTTTTTATCTTGATGAAGTCCCAATAGTTTATTTTTGCTTTTGTTTCCTTTGCCTCGGGACAAATATCTGGTAAGAGTTTGCTACAGCCAATGTCAGAGAGATTACTGCCTGCGCTCTTTTCAAAGATTTTTATGGTGGGGCACCTGGGTTGGGGCCTCTGCCTTCGGCTCAGGTCATGATCCCAGGATCCTGGGATGGAGCCCCACATCAGGCTCTCTGCTCAGCAGGGAACCTGCTTCCTCCTCTCTCTCTGCCTACTTGTGATCTCTGTTTGTCAAATAAATAAAATCTTAAAACAAAACAAAACAAAAAACAAAGATTTTTATGGTTTCATGTCTGACATTTAGGTCTTTAATCCATTTGAATTTCTTTTTGTTTATGGTAAAAGAAAGCAATCCAGTTTCATTCTTTTACATGTAGCTGTCCAGTTTTCCCAATACTGTTTATTGAAGAGATTGTCTTTCCCATTGCATAGTCATACCTCCTTTGTTAAATATTAATTGACCATATACTTGTTGCATTTATTTCTGGATTTTCTGTTCTGTTCCATTGTCTGTATGTCTATTTTTTATGCCAGCATCATACTGCTTTAGTTACTGTTGTTTTATAATATAACTTGAAATCTGGAATTGTGATACCTCCAGTTTTGTTTTTCTTTTTCTAGATTGCTTCAGCTATTTGGGGTCTTTTGTGGTTCCATACAAACTTTAGGATTGTTCTAGTTTTGTGAAAAATGTTATTAGTATTTTGATAGAGATTGCATTAAATATATAGGTTGCTTTGGGTAGTGACAAATGAATTCAGTAAGGTAGCAGGATATAAAATCAACTGTACAAAAATCTGTAGCATTCTTATACACTAATGATGTTTTTATACATTATAACATTCTTATACACTAATAACGAAGCAGCAGAAAGTGAAACTAAGAAAACAACCCCATTTACAATTGCAATGAAGTATCTAGGAATAAACTTATACAAGAGGTGAAATACCTGTACTCTGGAAAGTATAAAACACTGATGAAAGAAATTCAAGATGACACAAAGAAATGGAAAGACATGTCATACTCATGGGTTGGGTGAATAAATATTGTTAATATGTCTATACCACCCAAGGTTGTCTGTATGTTTAATAAGAACTTTAAATAAATAAATAAGAACTTTTTTAAATAAATAGACTTTCATTTATTTGAAGTTGCTAGGACACATTTGGTATGGAATCTCTATTCTGACTCTTGGAGTCTATATAACCAAAAAGAACTGCTATTTCATCATTTGTAAAATTGGTGTGGCAACATTGCTGACCTTAAAAGATGTTGTGGGGATTAAATAAGAATATGTAAAACCACAAGACTATGCTCAGCAGGTGGTACAAATGCTCTATTAGCAACTTCATCAAAATCATCATTATTACCATCAGGCCATTAAACAACTTAGAAGTAGTTGCCATCTTTCTGGTCATTAGCTTTTAAGATAATAGTTATTTGCATGGTTTTGAAAATCTTCTATAATTTGACTGCATTTTCCCATGCACTAAGCTGATCTCACCTTACTGTATCTTAAATCAGCTGTGTTCTTAACCTGACCACCCCTTTTCATTGTTTATCATCCTCACCCTCAATGTCCTTTACTTCTCATTCACTGCTTCTAATCCTGCCCATCCATCATCCAAAGCTTGCCTCAGATCTTATCTTGTCTACAAGTACATCAAATTAATTGAAATTTTCTCAGTCAATAATTATATTGTCTATATCGGGTAATTTAGTGGTCATTGTGTTCTCATACTTTTCACTGATGTTTCATAGTCACACCTTCCGCAGAAAGTTATGGGTTGAGTCTGTGATGTCTTTCATCACTCTCACAGAGCTCCACAGAATCATGAATGAGCAACAGATATTTGAAACATTGCAATTGTAGTAATTCCTTATATTTTTCCAAAATCTGATTTTTGCCATTGCTCTGATTGTGGCTATCACAATTCAAGCCTTGTGTTGTAACTCATGATTTTAAAGAAAATTTATTTCACTTAATTTACTCATCTTGCATGTGGTACCAGTCTATCTTTTTCTAAGGTAAACAATCCCCGAAGAAAAATTTTAAAGATCTTTTAATTATTATAAACTCCTTTTAAATTTGTATAAATAACAATTGTTAACATAATTAGGTGTGGTCAAATAGGACAATAGAATAAGAACAGTTATTCCTTAAGTTGTAACAGTTATTCCTTAAGAAAATAGAGCTGCTATTGCTTATTTTCTTTTTTGCTTTAATTAGGCCAATTTTTCTTAGACATATGAAGACTATTAAAGAGGAAAAAAAGTCAAGTACTTCTGACAAGAGAACAAGTTAAAGTGTCCCAGAAGGTTACAGCACAGCCCCACTTCTTCTGGGGATAACAACTTTCTACACTGTAGTACTGAAGCTACAGTGAGCCACTGGGAATTAGGTATCTTTTAAAACAATCTCAGGCTATTTGATATTGTTCTGGTCAAAGCCTCCATCACTCATAGGATGATAATTTAGTTTAGAGAGAAAAAAAAAAGAAAAAAAAATCACATCAGACTATAATTTATAACACTGCTTAAAATATGAAGCCTGATAGCTATTTTAAGTTTAAAACATGTTTTAATAATTACCCTGTGAATTTTAGGAGGCATCAAATATTACTAAAACTTTTGTTCTCTTTGAGGTTTTCTAGAGGCTCATGGTTAAATTATAAAAATTTAAAGTACTCCTTTCATCAATGCCTAATAGTGAAGCCATAATTCTAAAATTATATTTAATTTATAATAGATATATTTTTATACATTTTTTCAGTCTTCTTTACCCATGCAAATATTTTTAGTCTTTTCTAAGTCTCATCAGCAGTTCCTCTAAAGCATTGAGAGGAAGAAGATTTAAGATATACCCAGTACTTTCTTTCATTGCATTATTGGAAACCAAGTAATGAAATTGTGACTATATGTTCAAAAGAATAGCTTTCCTAGAATGGCTCAAAGAAGGGAGGTAAATGACAAGTAAAACCTGTTAAGGTGTTTCCAGATAACATAGTTCATGAAACACCATGTAATAGAAATCTGATCAGCAAACTCATCTGTGTTCTAACTATAGGGTTTAAAATTTAGATAATATTTCTACCTCCTAACTTATAATCTGTATTTGTTCATTTTTCTATTTGTCAACCCTTTACTGATGAAATGGAATATAAAATGATTAAGATGGAATATGAAATGATTAAGTTGCAGCTTGTACTTTCAAGAGGTTCATAGTTTATCATAGAGAGAAGGAAGGAGAGGCATTACAAACACATTTTTAAGTAGAGCTGAACTCAATTTATGCTTTGAATTTCTATTCCACCAGGAAAGAAAAATATCATCTTGGTCATTTTTGTGCTGTCTTACCTCCTTTCCCTGGAGTTGTAACTAAATCCTAGGAGCACATGTCGATCCAAGGTGATGCATGTGTTGGGGTAGGGGACAATCTTTTCCCCTTAGGCATTCATTGACACATGTAAACTGTCAGTGACCCCATACTGCATGTGCAAGCTTTCACTTAACCTTTCCTTCTCCTGCACAATTATCGTCTCACCGGGTCTCTAACCAGGCAGGTAAGAATGGAAACTCCTTTGTTCTCAAACTCCATATCTCTAATGCGTCTCCAGGAATCCAACCAGGGAAGCGCAATGCAATGCTCCATCTAATTCTCTCTTTTCATCACTTCTCTTTCTAGTCATCATGATTTTTTCTCAAAGACAATTTCTCTGTTCTGGTGTTTTTTTGCTTCAAATAGAACCAGTATCATCTCCATAATAGGTATAAACTATTGGAGATATAAACCCAGAAATCAACAGATACTTTCTCTTTTCTTTTTTGTCTTGCCCCTCTCCCCTTAGAAGGAAGCCCAAAGTACTATCTTCTTTTTCAAGGATGGGATACTGTAGGCTGTGTATAGAAATAAAGAAAAAAATTTCATATATTTTGATACCACTACTTACTTGATGTCTAAAGAAGACATGGAGGATCATTACGTAAATATTAAAGAGATAATAAGGACTAGTGAAACAGGCTATATTTTTCCTGGCATTTGAAGGAAAAAAATGCCTGCATTGGAGCCAGTTTTGTTCAAAGAAAATGTTGCTAGCATTGTTTTGCAAAATCCACTGTTACACGTCTTCATTCATGTTCTACTCATACATTTTTGTTTGGCCTATATTCATGCTAGTGTCATTTGATGTTGATACATTTAGACTAATAAGCCCTATAAAAACAAAAATCATTGTACATTTTCAATTATAGACACATATACTTTTGAAAAGCAACTCAAGATTGACAGTTTATTGCCACAAAAAATCTTCTGTGCCGCAATTCTATAATAGAAATTAATTTGGGGTTATTTATATCAGAGAAACATATAACAAAATAACTAGATAGAGTAACTTCCTATCTAAAACATTTCTTGGCCTTTAAAATCTAAGAAATGATCTATGTATCATCATAATTTTATTATCTTACAGTAGTGAAATTCATAGTATATAAAACTTATATCTTCTCATTACACATCTGTGTTTTTAGATGGCACAGAATAAGCAAACACAGCTTCTCCCACTTGATTCTCATAGTGATCTAATGAGGTAGGCATTTCCTTCCCCAAGTAACAGGCCAGGAAACAGCTTGAGAGGCAAGATGGTCATTGGTCGGGGTCACAAGACCTGCACATCTCGCAGACTCAGAATTCTGAGAGTCAGAATCTGGCACATTCTATTCTGATTCCTTTTGCTGTTATCTTAACACTATCCTTCTTGCTTCCATGTAAAATAATTTCATATATTTTAAATATAAATAGATACCACATAAGAACATTCACATTAGGTTTGGCAGTTCTGTGGCTCTTGGAATTTCAATCCAAACCTTTGTCACACACTGGATAGCTTAGATCAGTGATTGCCAAGAAGACTTCATAGCCTTGATTACTTTCTTTAATAAATGTACTTTCCTGGGGCGCCTGGGTGGCTCAGTGGGTTAAAGCCTCTGCCTTTGGCTCAGGTCATGATCTCAGGGTCCTGGGATCGAGCCCCACATCGGGCTCTCTGCTCCACGGGGAGCCTGCTTCCTCCTCTCTCTGCCTGCCTCTCTGCTTACTTGTGATCTCTCTCTGTCAAATAAATAAATAAAATCTTTAAAAAAATAAATAAATACATATACTTTCCTATGTGACTTTCAACATCTGGAAAGAACTCAAAAAGCCTAAGAATAATGAGCATGCTTGAAGAATAGGGCAGGCAAAACAGAGTGTCTAGTGCCCTGGAGTAGGGAAGTAAGACAATGGAAGTCACTTGGTCAACTGCATAATTATTTTAATTGGGAAACTCACTGTTTGACTCTAAATTTTCTAGCTGTACAAAATATGATGAAATAATCTCTTAACTTTCAGTCTTCTAAAAGCAAAGGACCATTTTGATAATTTTTACATTTTTTTTTCTAATAAATGTGCTGGATGTGCAAGAAGTATAAATCTGTTGCTTTTGACACATGATTTCATTCATCTTTGCAATTAACATACTAATGATTATCTCCCATTTATGGCCATTTATTAATGTAATGATCTTCTAAAAACAATAAAGATTAAAGACAATTTAATTAGAAAAATAAATTAGTAAACTGATGTCACTAAATTTTTTACTCCTCAACTATTAAATCAAAATGTACTCTAAGCAGTTCTATGTATCTAGAAATAGGATTATCCACTATAAAGTAAAAGAATGACAGCATTTCAGACTTTGTAAATTAAATTGTGTGATTCATACATTTTCTAAGAATCTGAATGACTTTCAAATGAGCCAGCTACTTTATGTCTCTAATCCTTCTTAGAAAATAAATGGAAGAAATATGCTGATTCTTCTCTTTACATTAATTCTTCCACACAAGAGACTTTTAAATATATGCTCCAATCATTTTATTTCTTTAATTGGATTGCATTATTTCCCAGTTCCCTCAGAATCACAATGTGGTAAAAAGTATCCAAAATGACCTTTCTTTTCAGAGGTATTAAATTTTCAAATCATACAGCAACTCAGAATCATTGTAGTATGAATTCACTGATGTAAAAAAAATTATACTAATAAAGTGTTTGTTGATAAGGATGTGCTTATAGAATCTGTGAAGAGCAGCTGCAAAAAATTCACTCATTCTACTTAATCACTAAAATACAATATTGTTTAGGGCTGATTTGCATTTGTCAATTTTCATTCTGTCTATAAATATTTAAATTATTCAGGTATAAAAAGGTGGAAGCAGTCATGTACTCTTTCATTAAGCATCCACAGAAATATATCAAATAAAGTATCCATGAAACAGACAAAGATTAATTCTTTGTGTAAAGAGTGAAATTTTAGGTAAAAATTATTATTTTGACCTGTATGTCATAAAGAGCAGGCCTCTGCTCAAAATTGGAACTTTAGGTCAGTTTGTCATCTGCACATGAGAAAGGATTATGCGTAGGAGATCTTTAGTAAGAGGATTGCTTGGCTGTTTTCATATCAACCCAAAATGTCCTTTAATGTGACTGGTTATATTAATGTCAGCTTTGAAAGAGCAAAGATTCAGAGTAGAGGACCTGTCTACTTATTTCTTTGGATTTTAAGTAACCACAAACAACATAAAATCCTAAAAAGCAGACTTTCTGAAATGTGAATATTAAGAGGAAAAAATGAAAAGGTCTAAAGCAGGTGTACCACTTTAGTTATGTAAGAAGACAATATCTTAGACAGCACTTTGACATTTATAAAATGGTATGCAAATGTAGGCATTATAATGATTAAAATTTGGAATGATTAAAATTGGAATTTCTATGTATTTTCATGTAAGCAACTCTTTTTTTTCCCCTGCTACTCTCGTTGTGTAGATGCTACAGGATGAAATGATAGGCATTGGAAGGCAAATTTTTAACCCATTGGTTATATATATATATATAATACTTGTCCCAGATTTGGGAGTTCTGAATATAAATCTTAATGTTATGGACTGAATTGTGTTCCCCTCAAATTATATATGTTGAAGCTCTAACCTTTAATGTGATGGTATTTAGAGGTGGGGCCTTTAGGAGATGATCAGGTTCAGATGAGGTCATGTGGGTAGAGCCCTCATGATGGTTTAGCTAGCACCTATATAAGAAGAGGAAGAGACACCAAATCGCTCTTTCTCTTCCATCTGAGGATATAGTAAGAAAGCATGGTCAGAAAGCCAGGGAGAGAGTTTTAACTAGAACATGACCATTCTGGCACCCTGGTATTGGACTGCCTTTCCTCTAGAACTGTGAGAAAGTAAATTTCTGTTTTTAAGATGCCAGTCTATGGAATTTTTTTATGGTAGCCCAAACTGACTTATACACTCCTATAATTTGATTAATAGAGATGAAAGTCCCATATAACTTAATTTTAGTGGTTTAAAAGCATTGAAAATGAATAAAAGCTATATTAACCACTAAAAACATTAATATGCTTTATATCTATATAAAGTAAATGTATTAAACCCAAGGGAAACATGAAGTTTATTAAACCAGTACATGAAATTTGATTATTTTTATTACAGAATATACAATATACTGTATATAATTTTAAAAGAGAGGATACTTTTACAGTTGAACCATATTTTTGGAGAAGAATTTAAATAGTACTTTATATGTCTAGAAAAAATATCTTCTCTGGAATAAAGAGAATTGAAAGAAAACTAATACTTATGATACTATAGAAAAATTCCTACAGGCTAAATCATGAATTGTAACTTTTTAAAAAGAAATTTGCAAAAAAAAAACTATAGATATTAAATTTCATTTTATGCTTCTTTATATTAATTCTGTTCTTGTGTTTGAAATGAGTCACTAGACACAGTGACAGAAAGGCTTTAGCCTGCCATTCTATATAGGCCAACTATTTTAAACATTTTTTTTAGATTTTTATTTATTTGTTTGAGAGAGAGAGTGCATGAGAAGGGGGAGGGCCAGAGGGAGAAGCAGACTCTCTGCCAAGCAGGGAGCCCAATGTGGGACTTGATCCTGGGACTCCAGGATCATGACCTGAGCTGATAGCAGATGCTTAACCAACTGAGCCACCCAGGCTCCCCTAGCCAATTATTTTAAATGAATAAATGGAATAAGGGACACATATGCCTGTTCCACTGTAAAATAGCAGTTATACATACTGAATGCCTCTTTTTAATCTGGAATTTTACATACTCAACTACCTAATACCCATGCTTCTCCCAGCCTGCCTCCTAGACATTTCAATTTTTCAAGCCTTCTTAAAAATTGTGAGTGAAAATGTTTTCAAACTTCTGACATATGTACAAAAATTCACATATGCGATTATTATCTATGGGTTTATAATAATTTAATTCATATAATTATATCCATAAAGTGAGGAAAAAACATTCCAAAACAGGATGGAACTGACTAGAGCTGCAACATTAAGAAGAAACATTTTATTTGGTTTTCAGGAAGTATCTTGGCTGATAGTAAGACTCACAGAGCATTTGGGAACATTTTTTTGCCCAGAGTTAGATTAGAACTGAACTTACTGTCTTCATTGGATTGGATGTCCTCACTGTGACCTGTACCACAAGAGTTTGCACAATGTTCTTATACTTTTTACTCCTTTTTATTTATTTCTTCTTTCCCCTTACATATGATCATCCTTACCTAGGAAACAAAATAATATGCCCTATACCATAGTAGAGCTTACAATAATTTTTTTAGAATAAGTGAATAAATGAATGAATCAATTGTGGGCTATTCCGATTTACCATAATCTATTCTAAGTTCTCTCTTCAGGCACAGTTTTTCCTCCCTTTAACTTGTTCCTCCCACTGTACTCTGAGGACGTTCTTTGCTGTTTCATCAGATAATAAAGAAGTTCTCTTATCCTGATATATCCCTCCCATACCCTTTATCCAGATACATTTTATATAAAATGTCAGTTAGTACTCCCAGGAAAGCATTAGTGAACTCTAAAGAATTAGTTTACTTTTCCCTAATTTCATGCACTCGTATCATACCATTTACCTCATTTACATTACATTTACACAGTTAAATAAACAAGTGGCTACTGTTAATGTCTTACTCAACTGCAAACTTCATGAGTACATTACCATGTACTCTGATCACTGAATGTCTCCAGTGCTCAACACAAAATTCATTAAATATCCAAAGACTGAATAGAGAACTCTTTGATGAGTATAGGAAAAAGCTGTTATTTTAAGTGAGATGGAACAACTGGGAAAATACAGACATGGTTGTTATATATAGGAAACTTCAGAAAGAGGGTGACTTCATTAGCTTTAAGTAAACAGTGGTGTTATAATAGGGAATTCTAAAGTCAAATGAAAGCTTTGCATCATACCTGATGAAAAGATGTGCCGCAGTTGAGGTTTATCTGTGTGTGTGTGTGTTAACTACACTTGTGTAGAGCAATCAGAGTTTGCTTGCAACTGGCCACAGATAATTTTTGTGCTGCACATGATGATGTCACATTCATACTTGTTTGATATTGAAATCAACTATTTAGGGCCCTTGCAGATAACCAAAAGATATGTTCAGATTAATTGTCTTCAGTTCTCTGCTACTAAGTCAGTGATTCATCCATGTTTGTGTCTTCCTCCTCTCTTTTTTGTTTATAACATCACCGATCATTATGTTTGTTGCATGTAAAATGCATGCAAAGCTATGAGTGTCAACTCTCTACAAGTATCCCATATTGTTTAAAATTGTTTCACAGTATATTTTTTTGCAGATTTTGCCCTGTTAAGACTGATTAGGATGATTTTTTTTTCACTGCATTGGCTTTTGCTTACATTAATAAATCAGGACAGTCACATATACTCAAACTGACTGTGTTTGAGAATGTATTTTTTCTCTGTCTCATGTAGCATACACATTTCCAGCTTAGGAAAACTATAGCATTTGACTGTTATTGTAATTATAAAGAGAGCATATAACTTTCAACAAGTTTTATCTAGATATTCTACTTTTCTGTTTCCTGATAATGGGTTCCATTAAAGTTAATTAGCTCACTTTAGTCTTATATACTACTGGAAATAAAGGCATATTTTTAAATAAAACAAGAAAATCAGCATCATTAAAGCTTGCAGTTGCAAAGAGAAGTGGGATATGTTGTAAAATCTGAACCCAATTTAAGTTGAAATTAGGAACAGGTGATAGCCGCAACAATGCGTATCTTTTATAGAGTATTATTATATGACTAATTAAATTCACAATTTCAGAGTTTACACAGGCTTAAAGATAAAATATATTTTTCAATTGCATTTAAAGTACTATTTCATAGTAATTTTTAAAGTTAATCATTTCTTTGGAAAGGGGACTTGGCTAAGTTCACTTCCCATTCTGTTATTCTGCAATAACAGAAAATGTCAGGGACCAATCAAGGTCAGAATTTCTTTAATTATATTTACTTGAAAAATGAATTTTGATGGGTTTAAACATAATTTTAGGAACTTGACTTTTACTTATCTGCCAGTACTTTGCCAACTCTAGAATGTTGCCAAAATATTTCTAATTTTTTATTCTAGCCAGATATCCTGTCAACATTTATTAATAAATGGAGAAAAAGTAATACCATTTATGATGAGTGATGGAAGCTGGTAACACTAATAAAAAAATAAATAAAATAACTTTTGAGTTTACTATCCTCTCTGTATCTAGAATATTTCTGTATTACCAAGTCCCTAGGGTATAGTTTATGTGTGTCAGATAATAATACATTATCATTAATGAAGTATCCACATGGATATGACTCATATCTGCTATCTAACTTTACACTGTAGATTAACAAAATCATAGCTACAACATAGAGATGATCATCTGAAAGCAAGAACTTGTATCTTTAATTACATTTGTAATGAGATATTAATCTTTAAAAATAAATTTGCCTTTCCTTTTGTCACCTTATGCTATCTTTCTCCTTTTAATTTTCACTATGAAAGATGTTTTTATTTAATTTATCATTATGTAGAACGTAATGTGATTAAGTTGAGAAATCTAGACTGGTAAGATTGTTTGAAAGGAGAGATTAAATGTAGAGAAAATTATTGCAACCTTTGAATATTCTTTCTCCTTATTATATTTCCCTCCTTTACATTTTTCTTCTTTCACCTACATTCTTCCTTTTCTCATCTTTTACAGGCATTATCTTCCACAATTTTTAGACTAAGTTGACTTCAGTCTGCATTCAGTCTTCTCTCGTTAGTTGTAAGGCCTTAAGAAAATGTGTGAAACCTCTCAAGTTAGTCCCAAAGTAGTGAGTTTCTAAAAGTCAAGGATTTGGCATTTGCTAGGTACTCAAGAAATTTTATACCATTCATTCTCTTATTTCTTTAATCTATCATACACTGCAGGTCAAATAGCCCGTAATTTTTGTCATGAACACGATTTTTTTCTTTCTTTATTTTTTTTGAAATTTTTTTCAGTGTTCCAAAATTCATTGTTTATGCACCACACCCAGTGCTCCATGCAATACGTGCCCTCCACCAGGCTCACGCCACCCCCCCCAAAAACCCTCAGTTTGTTTCTCAGAGTCCACAGTCTCTCATGGTTTGTCTCCCCCTCCGATTTCCCCCATGAACACCATTCTTACCATAACTCACGAATATAAATTTCTTTTTTATACAAGTTTTTATTTAAATTCCTGTTAGTTAACATACAGTGTAGCATTAATTTCAGATACAGAATTTAGTGATTCTTCACTTACATACAACATCCGGTGCTCATCACAAGTGCCCTCCTTAATACCCATCACCCATGTGACTCATGGTGTGAGTCACCATGAGTGACTCACCTCCCCTTCAGTAATGATCAGTTCATTCTCTATAGTTTAAGAGTCTGTTTCTTGGTTTACCTCTCTCTCTTTTTTTACCTTCTATGTACATTTGTTTTGTTTTTAGATTCCATATATGAATGAAGTCATATGGTATTTGTTCTCTCTGACTGACTTATTTTGCTTAGCATAAGGTCCACGTCATTGCAAATGGCAAGACTTCATTCTTTATTATGGCCGAGTAACATGCTATCATATATTTATACCTATTTATATAAATGTGTATATACCACTTCTTTATCCATTCATTGGCCAATGAATGGACATTTGGGCTCTTTCCATAATTTGGCTATTTTTGCTAGCCTGGAGAAGGATGTGCTTCCAAGCTCATTCAGGTTGTTTGCATAATTATTTCCCTGTGGCCCTGACTTATTGGCTGTTGACTCAAGGCTTCTCTCAAGTCCTAGAGTCAGTTTGCAACTTCTTGGCATGTGGCAAAGTTGGTACAAAGTTTTTATATGGCTAATTGCTTCTTCTAGACGAGAAGAGAATCTCTCTTTCCAGTCTGCTAAAATGGAGTCATAGGTAACATAGTCAAATCTAGGGTGTGAAATTCCATTGTCTTTGTCATATTCTATTTGTTTGGAACATGACACAGGTTCTGCCAATACTGTAGGAGAGGGGATTTACCAATGTGTAAAATCCTTGGAGTTTTTCTGCTGCAAGAAGGCAGCTAGAATTTTCAGGGGAGAGTACAGAGAAGAGAAAACTGTACAAAAAGACAACATACAAAATGAGAGCTGTGGAGAGCTACAGTGGGTTCTTCTGTTGATTACTATCTGCACATGTGCAGGAAGAAGCTACTTGAGGCCAAGCAAGGAACAAGAGGAAAAGGAAAAAGAAATAGAATACAAAAGGAAAAGAGAATATAATTCCCAGACCTCGAACAAATCCAGGAATAATTTAGGTCCCTATGAGCCAAAGTGAAAACTCTTCCAATAAATGCGGAGAGTACGGAGAAGAATATTGCCTCAGTAGAAGGGCAAAATTAGTTTTAAATTAAAGGCTCCTCTGCTACCCTTTAACAAATCTTAAAAACAAACCTTGAAAAGATCAACGGCTTCCAAATAACCTGCATGTCAGTATGAAGCCCAAAAGCATTTTTTAAAAAGGATACAAAAAACTCAAGCTCCCAAGATAAAATTTGCAATATCTGGCATCCAAATAAAAACTCAGAAGCAAACAAGCAAACAAAGAATGAGGAAAATCATAAGTAGAAAAAAAATGAATCAAGGGAAACAGATTCAGAAAGATTTAATGCCCATTTTTAATAAAAAGTTTAAGTAAATTGTGATATATTCATACCTTGGAATACCAGATTGCAGTGGTTTCCAAATGTTTGTTCATGCCCTCCCAAAAGTCCTTATGACACTTTCAGGGGTTCTGCAAGGTCAAAATTATTTCCATAATAACATGAAGAAATATTTTGCTTTTCTCATTGTGTTGACATTTGCAATGACTATGCAAGTAACGGTGAATAAAACCCTGGTGCCCTAACTCAAAACATGGCAGTGGCACCAAACTGGAGTAGCACTCCTATTATACATGGCCACTCATTTGCAGGAAAAGCATTTCAGTTAAGAATGTCTTCAAAAGAGCAGTAAGAAAATGTATAAACCTCCCCCCACCCCGAGTACATGTGGGAGAAAAAGGGAATGCATAAATCATTTCTGTTCAATAGTAAAATATGATGCAAATTGTGGATTTCAGAATTAAGTAGGTGGCACACATATTCTCTAAAATTAAGTGAGCCTATCACTTCAAGGAAGACAACTTTGGGTATGTGTTGCCAATGATGAAATTTGATCCTGATAGTTAGAATTTTAGGGAACTTGTACCCAATAATGGGAGTTTGACAGCTATCTACTGCTTAAAGTCTTCTGATGAGATTGATAGTGATATTGACAAATAGAGTTCTTGATATTGTTTAATGAAATGTGTTGGCACTTGGGAGATCTTTATAACTATAAAGAACTGAATTTTCCAAATGAGCGATGTGTGATGTTTCCAAGTGATGCATGAGTAACAATACATTCAGAGGTAAAAAAATGATGTTAGATTCACACTGCAACTTAACTTGAAAAACTTACATGTTTTGAGTTTTTTGCAGTATCAAAAAGAATGGGTACAATTATCTTAAAGCTACTAAGATTCTGTTAGTAGCTTTTGCATACCTGTATGAGGCTGGATTTTCTTTTTATATATCTATACTTTATATATTTCTATATGCCTATTCCAACAGATTAAATGGAAAAGCAGATATTAGGATCCAGTAATCTCCTCTTAACCCAGACATTAAAGAGATTTCAGAATGTTAAAAACAATGCCATTCTTCTCATTAACTCTTTCAAAATATAATTACTTTATGAAATTATGTAATTTATATTGCCATGCAATGAGATTTTTATAATAAATTTGTAAAAATTATTGTAGTAAATAGATACTTGTAAAATATCTCAGTTTTCATTTCTGATATGAAAAATTTGAAATGTATAACACACATAAACCAAAACTATCTGTTGTTTGCAATTTTTAAAAGTACAAATGGGACATGCAATCAGTAAGTCTAATTAAGGAAATTCCTTTCCAATAAAGGAATATAAGTGAATAATGAATAAATAAGAATAAGTGAAATAAATGAGCTATAGCTATATACAACCTGCATTCATCTTACAACTACAGTGATTATAAAAGAAGCAAATTTCCTACAAATACAGTATGTACATTTTTATCACGTATCAGACAGACTGTGTAGTTTAGAAGTCACATATAAGTGGTAAAATAAAAAATAATTTCAAGGACATATACTCACAAAATCAGTATACTGGGTTATATCTGGGAAGAGGAAAAGGAGTAGGTGACTAGGCAGGAATACAAATGAAAATCAGGCAATCTTCTAGAAACAGGCACTGGTCTATCACTTGCCCACTTTGTAATTATTCCCAAATGGTTCATATATAGCTTACGCACTATTCTGAAGTTTTATCTCACAGTTAAAAGGGGTAAGAAAATATTTAGCAGTAAAGAAAATAAACATAATACTACAAACATTATACAAAAACATTTATCCAGAAGGAAAACAATCAATTTTAGTTCTAACACTAAAACACCAGCATAAATTTACAATTTGAATGATAAACAATTTTATAATTCTGGACTGCCAAAATGTAAACCTTTCTTCTTCATGCAGTTTGCAATCCACAGTAGATCATTTCAATAACACCTGCCCATATCCTAAACACTCTTGACTCCAGTATTTCATTCTCCCTGTACGGCAATCCTCTAACCAAGGACAACCCCAACTATTTAATATCTTAGTCTTCATCTGGCAAGACAAAAAGTTCAGGAGAATGAAGCTGGTCAGATTTTGAATACTGTAATACTCACTGACCTCAAAAGCAACTAAAAATCTCAACCATTTCATTATATTCATACTGTTTGAAACCTACTCTCACCTCCCACAAGAGCTATTTCAAAGCTTCTTCATATTCCCTTAACCTCCACCTCCTCAAGCCTCCTACCCTCAAGAGATGACATTCCTATTAATAATTGTCATAAAATAGAAGACATTGGAAAGGATCAACCTCATCTTCCAGATATGAAACCAGCTGTCACCCTCCATCTGAACACATTACATTCTTCTCCTCTGTTAGTGTAAGAGGTTACTTCTCTTTCATTTAAGACCAACTTCTCCTAGACATAGTTCTGGGGGACTTTTTTTTGTATTTGTAACAATAATAGTTAAATAGTAAATATAAAAATAAAATAATCTTGGATGTTGACACTTTGGAGATTTGTGTTCTGAACACCCTT
This sequence comes from Mustela erminea, assembly GCF_009829155.1. NCBI lineage: Eukaryota > Metazoa > Chordata > Mammalia > Carnivora > Mustelidae > Mustela > Mustela erminea. The sequence goes on along the minus strand of NC_045628.1, from coordinate 44,891,566 downwards.
TGTTACATTGTGTCAATATTATAAAATTTTCAGTTGTAAACATCTATAATATATATGTTATGTATTTCAATATTTAGTATTTTTAGTCAGCATAGAGCAAAAAAACTCCAAAACTGTGAAAGTATGTGTCACTTTTTGTGGTTAAAACCCAATAGTATGAAGGCAGCACATAATGATAAGACAGTACGTTGTTTGGAAACATGTTAAAAATTCTAATATTTAAGATACTTCCACTAATGACCTATCCTAATTATGTAAATTACCATTCTGCTTAAATGAAAAACAAAATAATCTAGAAGACATTTTGTCTTTAGTTTTTATTTAAATTCCAGTTAGTTAACATTCAGTGTAATATTAGTTTCAAATGCACAGTTTAGTGATTCAACACTTACATAAAACAACAGAAAGAATATCTTTTACATTAAATGATTATATATCACATCCTTGCTATATATCCTGCATTTTAATTTAATGTAATACAAAATACAAGGTAAATGTTCTCTTTACAGAGACATGGATACTGGTGAATCTAGAATGGGAGATAAATAATATAAAAAATAGTAAATGCTCAGAATAATGTTCAGATTGTCACTCCTTTGATATTGAAGCTAAGGTTTTAAAATATTTTCAGAAGAATGTTTTAACAAAGATACTCCAATTTTTTCAAATATATAAACTATGGGAATATATGATATTTTATAGTTTTATATTATTATTTTAAATAACAAATTATATATTAAAGACATTTTTATTTATTTATAATATTAAAGGCAAAATTATTCTTTGTTTATTCATTCTCTACTGAGAATCCCAAAGCCAAAGAAACTTAAATTTATCTTTGTTTTGTTCTTTCATGTCCGGGACCTTCAAACTCTAATATTTTAAAAAAGGATTATTTCTCTTGGCTTTTACTGATCGTATGTCCAATTGAGATTTCACTTAATGAATAATTTTTATGGATAATCTCTATGAGCTAAGACAACATTGATCTTTAAAGCCAGGTTGCAAAACAAACTCAAATAACTGCATTTTTGCTATGAGGGAGTTGGCACTGGATTGCCTCTCAGAGATAATTCCTTTTAAGTAATACTCTACGTGACATGAAGGCTGTTTCTAAACACTTATTGATTACAATATATTATATTCAACTTGCCCATACACTCAAGTTTATTCATGTACAGTTAACTGACTTGTCACTCTGAAGTAGAAACATTTTGTTTTAGGAGTCAGGGATCAATATGAAAAAGAAATTTAATTATAGAAAATTACGAAGAAAATAACAACAATCAATGCTTCCATCATGGAAAATTTAGCCCCTGTCAAATTCTTGGCATATTTGCTTTGAGTCTTTTCCCTCCCTTCCCTCCCTTCCATCTCCCTCTTCTGTATCCTCTCTCTTATTTCTTCTAAGAGACTCACTCTCTTGTAAAATTGACATGTGTTTATCTTAAAAAATTCAAGCAGTACAGGTGATTTGAAGGAGGACATGGGGACTTAGAGTGGAGAAGGGAGTTGGGGGAAATTGGAAGGGGAGGTGAACCATGAGAGACTATGGACTCTGAAAAACAATCTGAGGGTTTTGAAGGGACGGGGGGTGGGAGGTTGGGGTACCAGGTGGTGGGTATTATAGAGGGCACGGATTGCATGGAGCACGGGGTGTGGTGCAAAAATAATGAATACTGTTATGCTGGAAATAAAAAAAAAATAATAATAAATAAATAAATAAATAAATAAATAAATAAATAAAAAAAAAAGAAGATGTAATTTTAAAAGTCACCCAAATCCCATCACCCATCGTTAGAGAACTGTTTCTTTTTATAGACAAAAAGAAATGAATACGCTGTCACAAAAAGTGTACTACATTTCAGATACAACTTCAAAAAACATTAACATTATAAATAACAGAAAAACTAAGGTTCAATGAAAATAATTGCAGAATTCTAATGATAACAAAAATATTAGTTCTTTAAAATATACCTCCGAGTTTAGGAAAAGAAATTTTGAAACAAGTTCAAAAGGTTGAGGTCGTTCAATTGTAAAACCTATTTCAAAAAAATATACAAATGACAAGTATATGAAAAGATGCTCAATATTATTAATCATGAAGGAACTGAACATCAAAACCACAAAGAGAGAGAATTTCATACCCACTATTATAGCCAAAATTTTTTAAAAAGACAATTATAAACAGGTTAAAAAATTGAAGTTCTCATATACTGCAAGTGGGAATACAAAATAATACAGTTACTAGCGAAGAGTGTGGTGACTCTTTAGTTCTTCGAAGAGTTAAACATAGAATTATCACATGATTCAGCAATTCCAGTCTGAGATACATACACAAAATAATTGAAAACAGGTATTCAAGCAAATACTTGACATAGATCTTCACAGAAGCATTACTCATATTTAATATATGGATATATATCATATATATGTGCTTGCCTCTTCAGTGTGTGTGTGTGTGTGTGTGTGGGTGTGTGGCAGTTCCCACATGGAAACAACCTAAATGCCTATCACCTAATAAATGGATGACTAAAATATGTCATATTCCTATCATAGAATATTATTTGGCAACACAATGAATGAATTACTGACTCATGTTACAACATGGATGGACCTTAAAAACATTGTGCTAAGTGATAGAAGCCAGACACAAAACACCACATACCATGTGGTCACTATTGTATGAAATGTCCAGAATACGTAGGGGGTAGGGGAGGAGGTGAGGACTGACTGTTAGTGATTATGGGGTTTTTTGTTGGGAGTGACTGATAAACACATTCTAAAATTAACTGTGGTGATGTTTGCTATATATATATATATATATATTTCATATATTTCCATAGACACACATATATATGTGTGTGTATGTGTATAATGTTCAGTATTCTTTTTTTAAATTTTTACTATTTACCAAAGTATAAAATACAGGTATATTAGTTTTAGCTGTACAACCTAATAATTCAATAATAATATAATAATTCAATATATTAATATATAATAATATAATTATTCTAATAATAATAATTCTAATAATAATAATATAATAATTCTATCCATTACTCATTGCTCACAATAGGTATAGTCTCCCTCTGTCACTGGATAATGTTATTACAATATTGTTGACTCTATTTCCTATCTTGTACTTTTCATCTCTGTGACTTATTTTATAACTGGAAATTTGTACCTCTCAATCCCCTTTGTCTATTTCATTCATTCCCACCACCCACCTCTCTGACAACTATTAGGTCTCTGTAGTTAAGAGCCTGTTTGTTTTATTCTTAAATTCTACATATGAGTGAAATCATATGGTATTTGTGTTTTCTGACTCATTTCACTTAACATATACTCTCTAGGTCCATGTATGTTTGCAAATGGCAAAATGCTCATTCTTTTTATGGCTGAGTAATATTCCATTGCATGTGTGTATGACATTTTCTTTATCCAAAAATCTATCAGTGAACACTTGGGTTGTTTCCATATCTTGGCTATTGTAAATAATGCTGCAGTAAATATAGGGTGCATATGTCTTTTCAAATCAGTGTTGTCATTCATTATTCTTTACCAAAATTTCTAAAAAATTTTCCTGAAATATTATGTGTGACTCTAACTCCAGTTTTGGAGCTTTTATTTTCTCCTCTTTATTTCTAAAAAAAAATTTCCTACATTAATTATTGAATAAATCTACTTACATTTGTTGATTTATGTATTTTCCTGACATGAGTTATCTTTATTTTGGATCATATTTATCCATCATCCAGAGCTATTAGCTTCTCTCTGATTACTTCATTACATCCTAATTTTAATCTGTATTCAGAGTGATAATCTAGAGACGTTCTTCTCTATGGGTACTATACTTTTCTTGGTTTATATTGTTGATTTTATACTTACTATTGTGCAATGATCTTAATTGGGTCTTCACTTTTGTTTTTTACCTTTATTTGAGCTATGACTTTAATTTCCTTAATACAAAAACATATTTATATTCTGTAGGGTTTTAGAATGAGTGAATTCTGAGAAAATTCCTCTGCTCCTTTAGGTAGAATTTGTTCAGATACACTTCTTTGCCATTTGATATTATAGTCTTGAATATCATAGAGTTGCTGTATTACATTTGCACAGCTTCTTATATTTTGGTTTTCTTTTTTCTTGCCCACAATGAGTAGCCGTGCTTGGAATTTGCTTTGATATGATCTAGGATATCTCAGGTTCTTCCCATCCTGTCTGAGATTGGTTTCTTTACTCTTAGAACTTTATTTGTGTCCAGTCACTCATGTATCCTGACGATTTGGTGAAGATAAAGAATTTAGAGGGTTCCACTGAGATGGGAAGCATCTATGTTAGAGTATCTGTTCTAACTCTCATAAACATCCTTTACTATTCTTCACTCTACCATATTGGGAGATTTGTTCATCTCCATGACCATTAACCCATTCCTTCTGTTATTCTCTTTTTTTTTTTTAAGATTTTATTTATTTATTCGACAGACAGAAATCACAAGTAGGTTACAGAGGCAGGCAGAGAGAGAGAGAAGAGGAAGCAGGCTCCCTGCAGAGCAGACAGCCCGATATGGGGCTCGATCCCAGGACCCTGGAATCATGACCTGAGCCGAAGGCAGAGGCTTTAACCCACTGAGCCACCCAGGCGCCCCCCTTCTGTTATTCTCTTAATTCAGTGTGAAATCCTACTATTTGCACATTCATCTTTTTGCCATTATACCGTTTTCTCCCCAGAGTGTAGCCATTCTGCCCCTTCTTAGTCTGATAAATGCCCAGTTTTTTGGTAAAATTTGGGTTATTATCTATGGTTTTTACCAATTCATCATGTTCCTGAGGGGGTGGCTTGTCAGTCCATCAAGAGGCTGGCTAGGCTGACCTTTCCTTTAAAATCTATCATTTAAAAAAATAATTTATATTATTTTAAGTTTTTCTAGTTTATGATACTGGATTATCTCTTTTCCATTTATTTGATTTCTGTATATGAATAATTTTTGTAGGATTTTACTTTTTCTGCTGATTTGGGGGGAAATTTATTGGAAATTTTTCTATGCCCTTTTGATCAAATCTCACTCAGAAAATCAACCGACAGTATGTCATCTAAATTATTTTATTGGTTTGCCATGCACTGCAATCCTAGTGTGTAATGCATGCAAAGTAAAACCTTATTTAATTATTGAATAGTTTATGTATAAATAATTAGTTCTTAATAGATTTCATAACAATGTTATATATTTGTGTTTTTTCTTTTAATTTTTTAATTCTATTCTTTTAATTTTTCAGAGTGCCTTCTCATGATCTATTTATGTATGCAAACATTTTCTGCTCTTTATGAGTAAAGTGAGGCTCAGGAAATTTTTAAAAATAAGGAGCAACTAGTCAGTAGTAGTTCAAAATTAAGTATGGGGTTTTGAATGCTTAGAATCAGATAGAACAATCCACTTTAGTCAAAAATATTCTTTGTTTTAAGTTTTTATTTACATTCCAGTTACATTCCAGATTACATTCCAGTTACATTCCATTAACATATAGTGTGATATTGGCTTCAGGAGTAGGATTTGATCATTCATCACTTACATATTAACACTCAGTGCTCATCACAAGTGCCCTCCTTAAAACCTGTCACCCACCTAGCCCATCACCTGCCTAACCCTCTAGCAACCCTCAGTTTCCTCCCTGTGGTTAGTAGTCTCTTGTGGTTTGCTTCCCTCTCTTTTTGACAGTTTTCCCTGCAATAACTTCTTTAGGAGTATTAAAATATTAACATATGAACTTTATTATAACTGCTTATTTGACTAAAATTTTGGATAATAATTTTTAGCCAAATAGTTAACAATAGAGCAAATAAAATGATATGAAAATCCATTTCATATGTTTTCTTATTTAGAATTAAGTAATTATATATTTATATTAATAAAAATGTTTACCAGATGTGATGAAATGGAATTATATTACATATATCATAGATATTTCCATTGTTTCTATAAAATCTACCTTCAGAATAAAATTTTTTATCATGAAAGTGCTAGTAAGTAAAGGAGCAATGTATAGATACCACTACAGACTCAAAGATGTTATAGCTTCTTAAAGCAAACTAGGATTAAGAAAAAATATGGAATTTTTTGAAACAACTTGTTAAAAAATTACTATTTTAATTGTATACAAATGTTAAGATCAACTCTGAATTTTATCTTTCAAACAAAACCCCCTTGCAAGAGGGTTTCTAAGTTACCTATGTTCCCAAACTGTAATTATTTTCATCAATGGCGCATCTAAAAAATGATAAAGAAGGAAAAGTCAGAAATTGTTACCTGCTTTGTAATTCTAAAGAAAGTTGTAAGGGAGAGTAGAAATGTTTTGTTCAAATAAATAAACATTTTTTAAACATCTAGTTTGTAACAAGAATTATGGAATGTAATGTGTAGTACAAAACGACAATAACAACAATCTGCCCTTATAAAGCAGACTATGCAGTAGGAAAAGAGCAAGTTAAAATACATAGCTGTCAAAGTAGTGAAAAGGTACAGACCACTGTGGGTATTTAGTTAAAAGGCATCAAGATGAAGAAATCAACAAAACCTTAGGGAATAAAAGGCATTTGAGATAGGTCTTAAAAACTGGGTAGTATTTTTGTAGAACAGTTGAGAACAAGGTTACATTTTCAGTGAAGAAAATGACAAGAATAAATCCAGGAAAGGCTGCAAATCATACAGCAAATATAAGAAACACTGTAAATTTGAGGAACATAGTGGAACATGGTGTGAAATTTGGAGATACAAATAAGAAGTTAAGCTCCATGATTTACTTCTGTTCAAGAAATATCTATTAAACACCCACTCTTTAGTAAGCACTGTACTAGGTGCTGCTTGAAATTTAAAGTCATGTTCCCTCTTCTCAAGATTTATATAACTTGTTGGTTGAGATAGAAACATAAACAGATGTTTTAATAAAATGAAGTAAATAAAGTGATAGAGTCACGCCCCGAGTTTCCAAAAGGGGGTGCCTTTTGGTTGATGAGGGGTATGAATATAGATCTCTGGGAAAGGTTTTCTAGAGAATATAGTCTTGAGCTGAGTTTTACTAGGTAAATAAGAGGTTTCTGCAGCTAAATACTGGAAAGACAGCAGTCAGAGATAATGTCAGACACAGAAAACTGCATGGACAACAAGGCATGAAATAGCAGATGAATGTGAACAACTAATAGGGGATTAAGAGGACCAGATGATTAGGGAAACTGATCACAGGAAATAGGAGTAGAGAAGACTACAGAAGTAAGCATGGAGTGATTGGTAGAGATTGTTGTGTGGTATGTCAGGGAACATACATTAACCTATAGATAAGTAATACCAGCTTAAAGGATTTTAACAAAGTGGAGTTTTGGTCGGTTCCATCTGGAGGCTGCATGAAAGATGGGTTTGAGAAAGCTGCAAACTTGCAAGGTCATGTACAGATCATGAATGTTTGAGCAAAGCCAGTCGAGTAGAGAAGTGAAATTTAAAAACCTTCATAGGAGGTAAAAAAAAAATTCGAACAAAAATTACTGTTGAACCAAAATATATTTCATGGATTCATAAATGGGTGAAACAGTCGCTGAGTTGTAGGGACTTTGCCACTTTAGCTTGGTGGTAATCATGATAAAAAGTGTGGAAGAAATGTAGAAATCTAGAAAATCTTATTGTGGAGTTTAAAGCCAAGTGTGAGTAATTTAGAAAAACATGTATAATAAGAGGCCTTGAGACCTCATTGAGAATTTGTGAACAGAGAACCAACATTGGCTTATCTGTTTTAGAAAGACAATTCTGGGGCCCTTAAAGGACATAAGTGGAACAGAAGTGCAGGACCAGTTAAGGAGATAGGACTATAAGAAATAGGTAATTCTGTTTTGGACTGTAATGGCAGGTTTTTGTTTGTTTGTTTGTTTGTTTTTTAAGGTAGATAGTACAGATATTTAGAAAGTAAGGTAAGCTGAACTTGGTGAGTAATTTAATGTGGAATGTGAACAGAAAGGAATAGAGAATATCTATGAGATTATTATTTGTGAAGTGGGTGTATGATGGTACCTTTAACCAGGAAAGAAAATATGGGAGAAATGTCAGCTGTGAGGGGAAAGATTAAAAGTTGCTTTAGACATTTGGAGCTTGAAACCTCTTTCAGAAATAGAAAAATGATTCACATTTCCAAGTTGAATTTCCTAATTTATAATTCCTTAATAAATAAATCATGAATCCTTTCTTTTACTTCTAGTTGCACAAAAATATTGTCATCATTAGAATTTATCCTATAGGCACTGTCATTACTACTACATTTAATATGCTTTTATAATGCTCTGTGAATATTCTACTTTGACCAGTTTTCCTTTATACAGCAGTGAACTAAAGTAGGTGTGGCATTGAAGAATAGAAAAAAAAAACAATTTATCTTAATAGGTGCTTAACTTTTATATCAAATTTTGTTTAGAAGAGATAATACTGACAACTTTTCTATTTTGTTGGGCATTGTTAAGAATATGTAAAATAGTAAGTGCCATTGGAAGCATTCAACTAGTAATAACAGCTGCTACTTATGTTTAAATAAGCTGAGAGAGAGAGAAAGAAGGTTGTTACATAATGACAAAGTATTTGGTTCTTTAAGAGGATATAATAATTGTAAATGTATATGCACCTAATGTTAGAACACCTAAATATATAAAATAAGTATTAACAGATCTGAAGGGGAAAATAGACAGCAATACTATAGAAGCAGCAGATTCTAATACCTCATTTTCAATGGCTAGATTGTCCAGACAGAAAATCTATAAGGAAACATTGGACTTAAACTACATGTTAATCAAATGGACCTAACAGATGGATACAGAGCAGTCTATTCAACAGTAGCAAAATACACATTCTCAAGTATACATGGAACATTGATTGTCCAGGATAGATCATGGTAGGCCACACAAAATCAGTCTTAACCAATTTAAGAAGATTGAAATCATATCAAAGATCTTCTCTGACCACTATGGTATGAAACCAGTAATCAATTATGACACTAAAACTGGAAAATTCATAAACATATGGAAATTAAATAATATGCTCCTGAACAACCAGTGGGTCAAAGAAGAAATCAAAAGGGAAATCATAAAATATTTTGAGACAGATAAAATTGAAATGCGGCATACCAAAACTTGTGAGATACAACAACAACTCTAAAAGGTAAGTTTATAATAATGATTGCCTACATTAGGAAAAAACAAAGAGCTCAGATAAATAACCTAACTTTAAGGAACTAGAAAAAGAAGAATAAACTAAGGCCAAAGTTAGTAGAAGGAAGGAAAAAGCAAGTATCAGCAGAAATCATTGAAATGGAGCCTAAAAAGACAATAAAAGAGAGCAATGAAACTAAGAAATGGGCTGTTTTTTTTTTTTTTTAAAGATAAACAAAATTTGATACCTTTAGCTAGACTCACCGGGGAAAAAAGAGAGAGGACTCAAATAAACAAAATCAGAAACAAAAGAGGATACATTACAGCTGGTACCACAGTATATGACACATCCACAGTATATGACACATACATATAGCTGATACCACATATATGACAATACCACAAGCTACCAAGATTGAATCATTCATGACAAAAGAGAAAACCACAAAGACTCATTACCAATAAAGAAATTGAATCAGTAATCAAAAACCTCCCAAAAAGAAAAGTCCAGGACCATGTAGCTTTATTAGTAAATTATACCAAACATTTAAGGAAAAAATAATACCAATTCTCAAACTCTTCCAGACAAAGGAAGATCGGAGGACACTTCCAACCTCATTTTATAAGGCCAGCATTATCCTGATACCAAAGCCAGTGAATGATACTATAAGAAAAGAAAATTACAAGCCAATATCCCTGGTGAGCATGGATGCCAAAATCCTCAACAAAATAATAGCAAATCAAATTCACCAATACATAAAGAAGCTACACCATGATCAAATCAGATTTTATTCCAGGGGTGCAAGTACAGTTCAACAACTGCAAATCAATAAGTGTGATGTAGCACATTAATAAAATGAAGACTACGAACTATATCATCATCTTAATAAATGTAGAGGAAGTGCTTGAGAAATTCAGAATCCTTTCATGACAAAAACTCTCAATAAATTATGTACAGATGGAATATATTCTCAATATAACAAAAGCCATATATGACAAGCCTATAGCATGTATCATACTCAACAAAGAAAATATGAAAGCTTTTCTTCCAAGATCAGAAACAAGACAAAGATGCCCACTCTCACTGCATTAATCAACATAATACTGGAAGTTCTAGCCAGAGCAATTAGGAAAAAAATAAATATAATATATATTTATTATTTTATTGTATTTTATATATAATATATATTTATGTATATATTATATATATTGTATTTATATATTGTATTTTATATAATATATATTTATGTATAAATTATATATAATATATATTTATTTATATATAACATACATTTATATAATATATTTTATATATTATTATATATTATATTATATAATTATATATAGTTATATATAATTATTTATATATTTTTTCCTTCTTCCTTTCTGTTTTGGATGTCTAATTTATATATATTTAATATATATATTATATATAATATAAAAATAAATTTATATATAATATAATTTATATATATATTAGACATCCAAAGCAGAAAGGAAGAAGTAAAATTGTCCTTGTCTGCAGTTGACATGATATTATTTATAGAAAATGCTAAGACTTTACTAAAAACTATTGGAACTAATAACTGAATTCATTAAACAATACAAAATCATTATAAAAATCATTTGTATTTCTATACACTAACAGTGAACTATTGGAAATAGAAATTAAGAAAACAATCCCATTTACAGTAACATCAAAAGAAAAAAATACTTAGGAATAAATTTAACCAAGGAGGTAAAAGACCATACGCTGAAAACTCTAAGACATTGAAAAAAAATTGAAGGTAGAAATAAATGGAAATATATTCCATGTTTATGGATTGGAAAAACTAGTATCAAGAAATTATTCATTTTACAAAAAGTAATCAGAAATTTATTTTATTTTTTTTTAAAGATTTTATTTATTTATCAGAGAGAGAGAGGTAGAGAGAGCAAGCACAGGCAGACAGATGGCAGGCAGAGGCAGAGGGAGAAGCAGGCTCCCCGCTGAGCAAGGAGCCCGATGTGGGACTCCATCCCAGGACGCTGGGATCATGACCTGAGCCGAAGGCAGCTGCTTAACCAACTGAGCCACCCAGGCGTCCCAGTAATCAGAAATTTAATGTAATCCATATAAAATTCCAGTGGTATTTTTCACAGAAATAGACCAAACAGTCCAAAAAATTGTGTGGAATCCCAGAAGACCCTGAATACACAAAGCAATCTGGAGAAAGAATGATGTTACCCTTCTTGATTTCAAGCTATATTACAAGACTATAGTAGTCAAAACAGTATAGTATTGATATAAAAATAGATACATAGATCAATGGAACAGAGTAAAAAACCCAGAAATATACTCATGCCTATATGTCAAGTAATTCTTACAAAGGAGCCAAGAAGATACAATGGAGAAAGCATAGTCTTGTCAATAAATGGTGTTGGGGAAACTGGATGATTACATACAAAAGAATGAAAAACTGGATCCATATCTTACCTCAGACACAGCAGACAACTTCAAGTGGATTAAAAATTTGAACATAAGGCCTGCAAACATAAAAGTCCAAGAAAACATGGAGGGTAATTTTCTTAACATGGGTCAATGATTTTTCAGATTTGACACCAAAAGCAAAGGCAAGAAAACTTTAAAGTAAGTGAGACTTCAGTGAGCTGAAAAGCTTCTCCACAGCAAAGGAAAACATGAACAAAATGAAAAACCAACCTATGTAATGAGAGAAAAAATTTGCAAACCACATATTTAATAAGGGGTTGAGATATAAAGTACACAAGGCACTTACACGACTCAGTAGCAAAAGCCAAATAACTCATAAAATGAGCAAAGGTTCTGAATAGGTATTTTTGAAAGGACATAGCAATGGCTAACTGATACATCAGAAGGTGCTCAACATCACTAATCATCAAGGAAATGCAAATCAAAATCACAATGAGATATCATCTTACACCTGTTAGGATTTCTATTATCACAATGATAAGAAATAACAAATGTTGACAAAAAAATATGGTGAAATGGTAGCATCTGTACTCTGTTGGTTAGAATGTAAACTGGTAAAGCCACTATGGAAAACAATGTACAGATTTCTCAAAAATTAATAGTAGAAATAACACATGATCTAACAATCCCCCTTCTGCATATATATCCAAAGGAAATGAAATTATTGTGTCAAAGAGAAACCTGTATTCCCATGTCCATTGGAACACTGTTCACAATAGCCAAGATATGGAAATAACTTAAGTGTCCATGAATGGATGAATAGGTAAAGAAAATGTGATTTTATATATATATATATATATATATATACACACACACACACATATATATACACACACACACACTTTCTATATGCTATATATGTACATATATGTATATACTCTATATTTACATATATATGCATTTTTAAATTCTTTTTGCATTCTGCACACTAACACAGAGTAACAGAAACTCACTTAATCATGAAGGCACTCTTTACAATTAGATCCACAATTTTATACATTTATCTTACTTGCATGTCAGTGAAAAATCAGTAACCATTAGGAAATAGGACAATTATATCAAAAAAACCAAAAAAACCTTATAAAAATATATCTAGGTATGAAAACTATTATACCTCTGGTGTCTTCTTATCCTTTTCTTCAGTATGTACAACATACTGTTGCCTTGGATAAATGCATTCCCATACTTATTCTTCTATTGTCTATGTATATATAATAGAATATTATTCAGCCTTTAAAAAAAAAAGGTGTTCCTGTCATTTGTGACAACATAGGTAAATCTGGAGAGAAATATGCTAAGTTAAATAAACCAGACAATGACAAATAGTGTATGATTTCTATTATATATGAAATATTTACAAAAACAGAAAGTAGAAAAGTGGTTGTCAGAGGCTGGGAGAAATTGGGAGAGTTTGGTAAAAGGGTATAAACCTTCAGTTATAATATGAGTAAATTCGAGGATCTGATGTGTAACATGGTGACTACAGTTGATAATATATAATTATATAATACTCTGTAATTGAAATTTGCTAGGAGAGAGAACTTAAGGGTTTTCACCAAAAAAAGAAAAAGTAAAAATGTAAGGTAATGGATGTATTAATTAACTCAATTATGGGAATCCTTTAACTTTCATACCTATATGAAATTATCACACTGTGTACTTTAAATATATTACAATTTTGTTAATTACATCTCAATAAAGTTGAAAAAGATCTCAATAAAGAATGAAGCTTTGGGGCAATGACAAGGCATAAAATGCTAAATTGATTAGCATTAGCTTTAGTAGAAGACGTAGTTCAGTGCTAAGACAGCCACTTCGTATCAGGGTGAAGTTCTAATACAGGTAACTTACTAACTCAACTTAATATTTCTTCATTAGGGAAAAAGGACAAGGATCACCATGTTACTCACATGTGATTCAGCTTAACAATTCTTCATTAGGGAGACAACTGAAAGACTTGGGCCACACTTAGGAGAACTATAGGGAAAATCCATTTTTTTTCTTCTTTTTCTTCCTTTTTTGAAAGAATGAAAGCTTAGGAGATGCATCTGACAGATAACCTCATGTAAAGTGATTCTTCCAGGACCTATTAGGATGAGCAAAAGCTTTTACAGAGAAGGTTGGATGTCAGAATTTTAAGGTTATAGCTGAGTAAGTGCAAGATGCTGATGTTGTTCAAGGGCTTTACAACAGAGATGAAAAATTTCTAGAGAAAAATTACAATTATCTGGAAGCCTTGGGCAGCAAAGCAAGAGAAATATAAGATGTAGGTAGGCGTGAGAGGGGTGGAGGGAGTGGGGAGGGTGGTGGGCTAAAAGGGTGAAGGGGTCAAAGGGTATAAACTTCCAGTTATAAAATAAATATGGTGATATAATCTATAGCATGGTGACTATAGTTAATGACGTTATGTTGCATATTTAAAAGTTGCTTAGGTCTTAAAAGTTTTCATTAGAAGAAAAAAATGTGTTAACTATGTATGCTGATGGATGTTAACTAGACTTATTGTGGTGATCTTTTTGTAATATATACAAATATCAAATCATTATGTTGTACATGTGGAACAAATACAGTGTTACATGCCAATTACATTTAAATAAAATGGAAGAAATTGGGTTTTTATCATTTTAGACATGCAAATATGAACTTATCAATTAAGGTCAGGGGAGGTAGAGGGTAAGAAAAGAACAAATAGATGTCCTTCACTTTCATGAATAGATTCTTTCATAGCATACGGGTTTTAACCTCTTGACCTTTTTTACAATGAAGTTATAACATCTTGGAAAACAAACATATGCACTTAAATGGAACTACTTTATTTATTTATTTATTTGTTCATTATTTTATTTATTTATTTATTTATTTTTGTGGGAGGGATGGGTAGGGTAAGCACAGAGAAATGTAAGGTAAGGGCAGGAAAATACTCCAATGCTACTGTAATGGTGGATTTGCCCAACGTGTAAAATGTACAGCACCAAGATGAACTCTAATGTAAAGTATGGACTTCGGTTGATAATAATGTGTCAATATAGGTTCCTCAGTTGTAATAAGTTTACCACTCTGGTGGGGTATGCTGATAATGGGGGAGGTTATTTGTGTGTGTGGGGAGCTTCTCTGCTGCTTATCTTTATTTATTTATTTATTTTTTATTTTCATCATAACAGTATTCATTATTTTTGCACCACACCCAGTGTTCCATGCAATCTGTGCCCTCTATAATACCCACCACCTGGTACCCCGACCTCCCACCCCCCCGCCGCTTCAAAACCCTCAGATTGTTTTTCAGAGTCCATAGTCTCTCATGGTTCACCTCCCCTTCCAATTTCCCGCAACTCCCTTCTCTTCTCCATCTCCCCATGTCCTCAATGTTATTCCTTATGCTCCACAAATATGTGAAGCCATATGATAATTGACTCTCTCTACTTGACTTATTTCACTCAGCATAATCTCTTCCAGTCCCATCCATGTTGCTACAAAAGTTGGGTATTCATTCTTTCTGATGGAGGCATAATACTCCATAGTGTATATGGACCACATCTTCCTTATCCATTCATCCATTGAAGGGCATCTTGGTTCTTTCCACAGTTTGGCGACCGTGGCCATTGCTGCTATAAACATTGGGGTACAGATGGCCCTTCTTTTCACTACATCTGTATCTTTGGGGTAAATACCCAGTAGTGCAATTGCAGGGTCATAGGGAAGTTCT
Organism: Mustela erminea; assembly: GCF_009829155.1. Lineage (NCBI taxonomy): Eukaryota > Metazoa > Chordata > Mammalia > Carnivora > Mustelidae > Mustela > Mustela erminea. Next base: position 44,876,192 of record NC_045628.1, on the reverse strand, counting down.
ATTTTTAATTTCTTGAGGAATCTCCACACTGTTCGACAAAACAGGAAAAAATATACAGTGGAAAAAAGACAATCTCTTCAATGGTGCTGGGAAAACTGGGCAGCTATATGTAGAAGAATGAAACTGGACCATTCTCTTATACCATACACAAAGATAAACTCAAAATGGATAAAAGACCTCAAGGTGAGACAGGAATCCATCAGAATCCTAGAGGAGAACATAGGCAGTAACCTCTTCGATATCAGCCATAGCAACTTCTTTCAAGATATGTCTCCAAAGGCAAAGGAAACAAAAGCGAAAATGAACTTTTGGGACTTCATCAAAATCAAAAGCTTCTGCACAGCAAAGGAAATAGTCAAGAAAACAAAGAGGCAACCCACAGAATGGGAGAAGATATTTGCAAATGACAGTACAGACAAAAGGTTGATATCCAGGATCTATAAAGAACTCCTCAAACTCAACACACACAAAACAGATAATCATATCAAAAAATGTGCAGAAGATATGAACAGACACTTCTCCAATGAAGACATACAAATGGCTATCAGGCACATGAAAAAATGTTCATTATCACTAGCCATCAGGGAGATTCAAATTAAAACCACATTGAGATATCACCTTACCCCAGTTAGAATGGCCAAAATTAGCAAGACAGGAAACAACATGTGTTGGAGGGGATGTGGAAAAAGGGGAACCCTCTTCTACTGTTGGTGGGAATGCAAGTTGGTGCAGCCTCTTTGGGGAACTACTTGAAAGAGTGAAAGAGAAACTATGTTCTTGTACTTTCTATGTACTTACAACAGATTTATCAGCCCTTCAAACCTCTTTGTGTAATCACAATTTTTTTTTTATAGAAAAAGTATCATCTGAGCCAGTATAATATATACATTGGATGTGTGATATAACCCCAGATGGAAAATTCCTGATGGTCAAGGTAACATAGATTTGTTTTTGCTACTAGCTTTATATACACTAATAATTTTAATGTGTTTATTAAAATGAGTATTTACCTTATTTAAAAATGACTATCCCATAATTATCCAAATTTATTCTTTATTTGATGACAAAAAATTTAGTGTTAAATATTAAGCTAGCAATGATACCATCTTCAACTATTTTGCAATTGACCATTACTTTAATGAGATTTATTAAATTATTTATTAGACTTTGTAAACTTATTAAATAAAGTATATTTCTTTATTAGTTGAGATTTTTGAGGTCAAGTGATCAAAAGCTCTGTTATGTTTGTTTAAGCAAATCCAGAATCTTGTTGTCTCCCATTACTGAATTGCCCAAGCAGAGGTAGCTTCATGCTCAGCTTTCTTGGTTCCTACACTTTCTGATAGCCCAGTTGTTCATGTATTTACCGATATCTTAATAAATTAGCAAATAATTATTGAGTTCTTACTAGACTCTTGGCACTGTTGTAAGGTCTTTATTTATAGTAACTAATGCTTAAAACAGTTCTCTAAGTTAGGTTTCTTGTTAGAATGAGCTAGCATTTCAAGTAAAGCAAGCTGGTTCCATATTCATAATTATATTACTGCCTTGGTCTACAAAAAATATAAATCAATAAAGAATCCATAAAAATTCTTGGTAAGTATTTTAATATGTCAATCACATATAGAACAAATAATGAAGGAATAGGAATATGTATCTTCTTTTTGTCTAGAGATCTTCTGCAAGGAAGTTACCATCTTTGCCTCCACTTATAGAAAGCTGAAAACTTGTCCAAATATCTAGATCTGTATCCTTCCACCAAGGGACTATCTTCCAGATTTTTAGATGCTAACTGGGTATTCCTCATTCCCATAACATTCACAGTTAGCCTTTAGCTTGAGAAGGAGAGAAATGGGGGAACTTCTAGGATTCTCACGGCAACAACAGCATTATTTACCTTATGTAAGACTGTGTTCTGGGTGGGGTTGCTCAGTTAAATTTGAATTTCAAATAAGCAGCAAATATTAATCTTTTAGTATAAATAGTCCCATATACTATTTAAAACATAATTATACTAAGACATATTCAATGCTTATATGAAAACTGGGGTCCTGTATCTTAACTGCCAATGTTAGTACAGGCAACATCTTAGTTATGCATCCTTTAAGGCTTGTTCACCAGCCTCTTAAAGAGAAAGCATAGGATGGGTTGATGGCTAGCTTTTCACTTTTCATTATTATTCTCCAGCTAATTTGGAAGACTCAGTAATTATCCTAAAAAGACACAGAACACTATCAAATCATTTTTCAAGTTTCCTATATTATCTCTTTAAATAGATACATTTAAAAGCACAAGCTTTACTTTGCTTAAAATCATTCAGACTAGCCATTGCCTAGAGAAATGTTCTTTTTTTTTTCTTCACGTATGATTAACATACAGCGTTATACTAGTTTCAGGTGTACATTATAATTATTCAACAATTCTATACATTTCTCAGTGCTCATCAAGACAAATATACTCTTAATTCCCTTAACTTATTTCACTCACCTCCCCTCTGGCAACCGTCAGCTTGTTCTCTCTACTCAAGAGCCCATTTTTTTGTTGTTTGTCCTTTTTTCCCCTTTGTTTGTTCATTTATTTTGTTTCTTAAATTCCACATATGAGTGAAACCATATGGTATTTGTCTTTCTCTTGCTAATTTATCTCACTTAGCATTATATCTTCAAGGTCTATCCACATTGTTGCAATTGGCAAGATCTCATTCTTCTTTATGGGTGAGTACTATTCCATTATATAGACACCCTACTTCTTTATCTATTCATCTATCGATGGACACTTGAGTTGTTGCTATATCTTTCCTATTATAAATAATGCTGCAATGAACATGGAGTTACATATATATCTTTAAATTAGTGTTTTTGTTTTCTTTGGGTAAATATCCAGTAGTGGAATTACTGGATCATATGGTAATTCTATTTTTACTTCTTGAGGAACCTCCATACTACTTTCCACAGGGACTGTACAAATGTACATTCCCACGAACAGTGTAGGAAGGTTCCCCTTTCTCCACTGCCTTGTCAACATTTGGGGTTTTGGGGTTTTTTTTTTTTTGTCTTTTGATTGTAGCCATTCAGACAGGTGTAAGGCACTGTGGTTTTGATTTGCATTTCCCGATGATGGGTGATGCTGAACATCTTTTCATGTGTCTGTTGGCTATCTGGATGTCTTCTTTGGAAAGCTCTCTAGTCAGGTCCTCTGCCCATTTTTTAGTTGGATTGTTTGGGTTTTTTTGCTGTTGAGTTGTGTAAGTTCTTTATCTGTTTTGGTTATTAACCCCTTATTGGGTATATGATTTGCAAATATGTTCTCCCATTCAGTAGTTTCCCTTTTTGTTTTATTGATGGTTTCCTTCGCTGTGCAAAAGAATGGTTCTTTTTTAAAATTTAATTTACTTTCATTTTTTTTCAGTGTTCCAAAATTCATTCTTTCTGCACCACACCCAGTGCTCCATGCAATATATGCCCTCCATAATACCTGCCACTGGGCTCACCCATCCCCCTCCCCCCTCCCCTCCAAAACCCTCAGTTTGTTTCTCTAGTGGTTGACAAGAGTCCACAGTCTCTCATGGTTTGTCTCCCCCTCCGATTTCTCTCAACTCACTTCTCCTCTCCATCTCCCAATATCTTCCATATTATTCCTTGTGCTACACAAGTAAGTGAAACCATATGATACTTGACTCTTTTGCTTGCCTTATTTCACTCAGCATAATCTCTTCCAGTCCCATCCATGTTGATACAAAAGTTGGGTATTCATCCTTTCTGATGGATTCATAATAATCCATTGTATATATAGACCATATCTTCTTTATCCATTCATCCTTTGAAGGACATCTTGGTTCTTCCCACAGTTTGGCGACTGTGGCCATTGCTCCTATGAACATTGGGCTACAGATGGCCCTTCTTTTCACTACATCTCTGTCTTTGGGGTAAATACCCAGTAGTGCAATTGCAGGGTCATAGGGTAGGCTCTATTTTCAAATTCTTAAGGAATCTCCATGCTGTTTTCCAAAGTGGCTGCACTAACTTGCATTCCCACCAAGAAGATCTAACAATTGTAAATATTTATGCTCCCAATATGGGAGCAGCCAACTACATAAGACAACTAACTCTTAATCAAGATAGAGTCATATTGATATGAATACATTAATAGTAGGGGATCTTAACATGCCACTCTCATTAGTAGACAGATCATCCAATAGTGAATAGACAGATTCATCCAATAAAGAAACAAGAGCATTGAATGACATATTGGATCAGATGAACCTCATAGATATATTTAGAGCATTCCACCCTAAAACAACAGAATACTCATTCTTCTTGAGCACACATGGAACTTACTCCAGAATAGACCACATCCTGGGTCACAAATCAGGACTCAACCAATACCAAAAGACTGAGATTATTCCTTGTATATTCTCAGACCACAATGCTTTGAAACTGGAAGTCCACCACAAGAAAAAGTTTGGAAGAAATTAAAACACTTGGAAGCTTAAGACCACCCTGCTTAAGAATGTTCAGATCAACCAGGAAATCAAAGTAGAACTTAAAAAAAGAGTGGTTCTTAATCTGGCACATAAATGTCTTTACAATCTATATACTGCCTACATTATTTCTCAGCTTTCCTTTTTGTGCCACACTAGTTCCAACTCTGTGAATTTATTTTATACTTCCTGAACAAAAATTTGACTGATGTTTTGCCACCTTCTCTATGTCTTAAATATCTATCTCCCCTTTATCACAATCCTCTTGTCCTTCATGAGTTTGTGTGTGTGTGTGTGTGTGTGTGTGTGTGCAAACCTTGTTGTCCACACTCATCTGTTTTAGATGTTTTATTACACAACTTTTGCATTACTGTTTCTATAACTGTATTGTGAATCCCTTGAGATTGGGTACCATATCTCCATATTTTTTATATTCTGAGGGACATAGACCATGAGTTACCAAATGCTAGGCATTCAATGAATGGATAAATGGAAGAATAAAGAATAATTGAGTTGTCTCTAATCCTGCCAGGAAACATTTGGTTACATCAGGAAATAGAACACATTTCTTCCTTCCATTTCTTAAATCTTACTATTGTTTCCAGATAACATTTTGTTCACCACTCAACAGTAGAAGATATGATATATACAGCTGTTTAATTATCATATACATTTTTAATGGTATAGTTGCCCTTTTTTTTTTTTTGAGAAAGAAGCAGATCAGAATATATTTTCAGTATGACAGAAAGCAAGTATGAGAAACATCAATGTCACATCATCCTGACTGCCTTTCTGTATTGTGCAGACAGGACTTTATCTGCTGAAAAGCTTTCTAGTTCCTCAGAGTATTTATCTTTAATGAATACTTTTTTGAGCATACTAAATAAAGACCTTAGCATATGGCATATAATCCAGAATGATTCATCCTTTCTAGTTTGCAAATATTTAAACATATTCACCACCACACCTCCCCACCCCTTCAAGTTACGAGGTTAGTAGGCAGGATTTTAAAGGACAACAGTTCTGCAGATGTTGTTTTAATCTTATTGAATAAGCAATAGCAATAATCTCATTAAATAGACCAGGGAATGAATTACTATTACAATATGCATATTAAAATGTCATGGAAGAACTGTATAACAGAAAATGGTAGAAAGAATTGACTTCTGGATGATTTTTGTAATCCTTTATGAGAAAACAGAGAGAACCATCAATTTAAAATATCAGGGGGGAAAAGTGATATTGTATATAGTGTCTTAGTGATTTTAGTGTTTTTTAAGTTAAAATTGAAACTATTACAATAAAGCTCTCATGGCTTATTTTCCTGTTTAAGGAAATGTTTGAAAGATAAAATGGCAATGGGGTGCCTGGGTTGCCGAGTTGGTTAAGCAACTGCCTTTGACTCAGGTCATGATCCTGGAGTCCTGGAATCTAGTCCCTCATGGGCCTCCCTGCTCAGTAGGGTGTTTGCTTCTTCCTCTGGCCCTCTCCCCTGTCATGCTCTTTCTCTCACTCTCTCAAGTAAATAAATAAAATCTTTAAAAAAAAAAAAAAAGAAAGATAAAGTGGCAGAAAGGTAAAAATTTTCATAACACAGATTTTTTTTTCTAGTTTGAAACGCCAAAGACTAATTGGTACTAAATATTACCAGAAACTGAAAAACTAATTTGAGATGGAGTCTAAAGTTATTTTTTCAGCTTAGAGGTCAAGTAGAAATATGTATTTAAAAAGTGAAATGAATACATCATGTTATGCATGTTTTTATTATAAGTTTTAAAGAAAATAAAGCAATAGGTATGCTATATCGAATTAAAATCAGTATTTTATTTTTCAAAAATAGACTACTTGTTAGAACACTTCCAGGTTCACAGAAAAACTGAGTGGAAGTACAGAAAGCTCCCATATACTCCCTGCTCCAACATAGGCACAGCCTCCCCTACTAACACCATCCTTTACCTAAGTGGTATGCTTATTACAATGGAGGAAACTATATTGAAAATCATTATCCCCCAAAGTCCATAGTTTACATTAAGGTTCAATCTTGGTATTCTATGGATGGATTTTAATAAATACATATGATGTATCCACTGTTATTGTACCACACAGAATAGTTTCACTGCTTTAAAAATCCTCTGTGCTCCCCCTATTCATCCCTGTCTTTCACCACCTTGGCAACCACTGATCTTTTAGTTGTTTCCATATTTTTGCCATTTACAGAATGTCATATAATTGAAATCCTATAGTATGCTATCTTTTCATATTGACTTAGTAATTTCACTTATTAATATGTGTTTGTTTCCTCCATGTCTTTTCATGTCTTAATAGTGTATTTCTTTTTAGTGCTAAATAATATCCCAGTGTCCAAATGTACCACAGTTCCTTTATCTTTTCATATACTGAAGGACATCTCAGTAGGTTCCAAAGTCTGGCAATTATGAATAAAGTTCCTATAAACATCAATGTGCAAATTTTTTGTGCAGTTAAGTTTTCAGCTCCTTTAGGTAAAAGCTAGGGAGCGTGATTACTGAAACATATGTCAAGAGTATGATTAGTTTTGTAAGAAACCACCAAATTGTCTTCCAAAGTGGCCATAGCATTTTGCACTCCCACCAGCAATGAATGAGTGTTCCTGTTGCTATACAACCCCACCAGCATTTGATTATTAGTGTTTTGGATTTTCTTCATTCTAATAGGTGTGTGGTAGTATGCTATTGTGTTAATTTACAATTCCCTAATGACATATGATGCTGAGTATCTTTTCATATACTTATTTTGCATTTGCATATTTTCTTTGATGAGATGACTGTTACGATCTTTCCCATTTTTCAATCAGGTCATGTGTTCTCAATGTCGAATTTTGAGAGTTCTTTGTATATTTTTGGTAACAAGTCATTTATCAGATATGTGTTTTACAAGTTTTTTTCTCCCATTCTGTTGCTTGTCTTCTGATTCTCTTGACAATGCCTTTCACAGAGCAGAGGACTTTGATTCAAATAAAAGGCCAATTTATCAAGTATTTCTTTCATGGACTTGCCTTTGGTTTTTCTATCGAAAAAGTAATTGTTACACCCAAAGTCATCTAGAATTTTCCCCTATGTTATATTCTAGGAGTTTTATGTGTTTTTCATTTTGCATTTAGGTGTAATCTATTTTGATTAATTTTTGTGAGGAGTATAATCTGTGTTTAGACTCCAATTTTTACATGTGGATGTCCGCTGGTTCCAGGACCATTTGTTGAAAAGACTGTCTTTGCTCCATTGTATTACCTTTGCTCTTTTGTCAAAGATTAGTTCACTATATGTATGTGTATCTAATCCTGGGTTCTTTTTCCATTGCATTGATCTGTTTGTTGGTTTTTTAATTTATACCACATTGTCTTGATTACTATAACCTTATAGTAAGTTTTGAAGACAGGCAGTGTCAGTCTTTCAAGTCTGTTCTTTGGTTTCAGTATTGTGTTTACCATTCTGGTTCTTTTGCCTCTCTACATAAACTTTAGCACTTTCTAAATATAGAATATATTTTAGTCGATAAGTGGATATATAATTTCACAAACTTCTTTTTCATTTTATACTTATTTTTCCTATTAATAAAAAATTCTTCATTAGTTCAAGTTTCACTGCTGCATATAAAGGTACCAGCAAAGTTTAATCTATGCTCGTATTCTTAAACAGTTAACTTGTTTTTCATTTTTTTTTTTTTTAGTATTTGAAATATTCCTGAGATGAAAATTATGGTTCATAATCATGTTTTCCTATTTTTTTAGTTTTACAGATCTTTTCCCCAAGCATAATTATTAAGTCAAAATACTTGAAATAATTTTTAAAGCTCTTCATATGTATTGTAAGCTGCATTCGAGAAATAATTATAATTCCCATAAATGGTATGTGTGTGACAGGTATAATAGTATCTGTCTCATCACTTTCTCATCAGCATTTTAGACTTTGCTGTATAAATCTCTTATTGTATGTAGTAATAGAAGTTTTCTTTACTTGTGAGGATGGGGGTCTGGAAATGCTAATGAGGAAAGTATTTCCCCAAACTTTGAAAACAGAAAACACAAATAGCCTTGTAGTTCACAGGCTTAACACTTATTTTATTCCATTTACCAATTTAGGCATTGTCGATGTGTTATATTTTAAGAGGAAAAATAGAATAAAGGATATTGTCATGTACAAAACACTCTGCAACTTAATACACTACGCAACTTAGTATTTGTTGAAAATTTATCCAGTTAAGCACTTTGTATTTATTTCCTAACTTAAAACTCCACTTCTTTAAAATGTGGGTGTGAAGGGCACCTTTCCCCCACCGTTAACATTACCTTCTTTGTGGAGGGACATCTATTTCCATCTATTTCTGTGATTCTCTTTTACTCTCTTGGAAGCTGGAGTGACTTCTTTGGTAAAGTTAAGCATGCTTTGCTGAAGAGTTCTTTCTCAGGAGTAAGGTCCAACTAGCACACAGTATATGATCTACTGTGTTCATTGCTGTACAACTATAAGGTCAGGCATGTATGATAATCTGTCTAATCTTGTGGATTTGTGCAAGGAGGTCCATTCACTTGCTCATAGAGATAAATCACGGTCATGAAGGTATGTTTCATTGATAATAGGAGAGATATTTTGGTTTTTATATGCTAACTTCCTACATTTCTCTACTGATTAAGAGTTCTAGTAGGAAAATGTGTGTTATTTATTGGGCCCTCCTCACTCCATCAAAGTAAGTTCTAATTTTAGCCTTATTTTATAGCTTTTTAAAATCTAGTTTATTATGGTTCAACACTTGAGAAACCAGGTAATTGATGAAACCAAAGTTTGTAGCCATGTTCTTCCTAATTGGAAAGACTATGCTTGTAACCTATTCCCTATCTCTTGAAAAAGGATATAATTTAATGATCAAGTTAGAATCACAGACCAGACAAGTAAATGGAATGAACAATGACTTTTTTAGTGTCTTGGAGTCATAAATGTTTTCAGGATTTGGGGAATAATGATTATATTCAGCTTAGAACACTGGAGTATATTTTAACAAATTAAAAGTTATTTACATTCATTAAAGTCCCTACTGCATATTTAAAAAGAAATGCAGGGGTGCCTGGGTGGCTCAGTGGGTTAAAGCCTCTCCCTTGGGCTCAGGTCATGGTCCCAGGGTCCAGGGATCAGAGCCCTGCATCGGGTTCTCTGCTCAGCAGGGAGCCTGCTTCCTCCTCCTCTCTCTCTGCCTGCCTCTCTGTCTACTTGTGATCTTTGTCTGTCAAATAAATAAATAAAATATAAAAAAAAAAGAAATGCAGACATTACTTGTTAATTTTAGAGCAGCTTCTATGATACAGGTCAGATAAGTTATATCTATAACTATGTGAAAGCACTTGATAAATTCTTAGATGTTTACTTGGTTTGTTTTGATCAGAGAGGCAGTTTTCTTTTAGAGTAGAAAGAAAGCAGAAAGAAAGCCTTGGAAATATTAAATTGTTTAGAGTATTGGGAAATGACTTCCCTTTAATGCTTACTATAAATGTGCTTAATTTTCAAAGGAATATTTACTGCAATGTACTATGCCAAATAACTCTATCATACCTACTCATCTATTTAATTATGCAGATAAATATAGAGGAGAGTATTTCCCTGGTCTCTTCCAGCTTAAAAATTCTATAAGTCTTTGATGATCTTGAGTTTAGTCTGAACATAATTTTATTTCCCCTTTATTCCTTTATTTCTACTTTTACTTGGGCATGCTATGGAAAATATATTTTTATATGTAAGGTTCAATATGTTTATTTCTCTTATTTTGTTCAATAAAACATTGACGTTTGTGCTTAAAATCTATTTCGTCATATCAGATTCCCATTTTAATTACTATCTAGTTATTACTCTTCCTACTCTTCATTCCTTAATCCCCTCTTAACTCCTAAATTACTAAATTAAATAGTTTTTGAGCAGGCCTGAGTTTCCAAACCAATGTTAGGTCTTATGTTAATTTTAGTGTGAACATTACCTTTGACATGTTTCTGACAAGTTCTGTTATACAAATATGACATGTGGCTGGACAACTCATGTGTTCGTAGACACAATTTTATACCTTCAGCTGACGAATTTTCTTTAGAAAACATTTCTGTCCCAAGGCCATCCCATAATGTGAAAAAAATGTAAAATCATTTTCATACCTTAAGACAACTTCATGAAGCAACCTGGTGACATGAAAAACGTGGATTTTATAGTCAGGGACATCGAGGTTGAAATTCCACACTTACTATTTGTGTGATCTTGGAAGAATTGCTTAACTTTGTTAATCTACCATTTTACCACTCACCGAGTAGAGTTGATTATACTTACTTGCAAAACTGTTGAAAGGGTTTTTAGATACTCGATGCCAAATGTTTGGCATTTAGTTATTGCTCAGCAAATTAAAGCTCCACATATTCCCTGCATATACTTGCTACATATAGACAGGCATATGTCTGAGGCAAGATGAGGTAGCAGAGGAAGTTTTTTAACACCTCTGCTCTCTTTCTTCATTAATCTAAAGTCTTGTGCTCTTGTATGATGAAACTTATCTCGGGGTGCTGAAGTTCTTCTCTGAAAGAAATGATGTTTCCCATCAGTTAGCTTAAATGCCTTGGGGTTCCTTAAGCTAATCCATTCCTTCTCTTTTGTGCTTTCTCTTTACTAATAATGGTAGACAGTTTTCCACTTGACAATGATTTATGCATCATGGTTTTTCAGATTTCTTGCTGCTCTATTTTTGTGCTCTATTTTGGTGTTTGTACCTCCCAAGGAACTTGTACATAATTCACTCCCATTGTAGCAAATACACGTGGACAAAAGGGGTATTCTTGTCAATGGAGATAGCTTAAAACCAAAGAAAGAGATTTCTTTTCTTCTTCTGGACGCATTGAAGTGCTACAATTATATGTTCTGCCAGGAAATAGTGGAGAAAATAAATGATCTTCCTGTGAGGTATTTGAAATTGCCATACTGGTTTAAGAAGTTTTACTTCATTTACAATAGCTTGATACAGTGATTTCTTCAGAATAGTTTTAATATTTAGACTTGTTAGCATCAAAGATGTGATATGACATGTATAGTTTAACAAATTCTTTTAATTTCTGCTTGGGTAAACAATTACCTTTAATAAAGCTTATAAATAATGCAGTTGACATTCAATTATCCATTTAAATTATTTCTATTTGTTTCTCTTATTTATCACCTGTTATTTAAATTGTCTGTCATCATTGACTCTCATTCTTCATTCCCACGTGCAGTGTAGTCACAATGTTATGATTTACTTGGTTTCTAAATATCTTCCGTTACAAAATACTATAAATCATTTATTTTTAAAAATATATATTAAGTATCAAAATTTATATAAATGTAAAAAAGACTTTATGTGGTTATTTTTTATTATGTGGATGAATTTTCAATTTTAGTGAATTGGATTTAATATCACTTTCTAAGAATTTTTTTTTTAAGATTTTATTTATTTACTTGACACACAGAGAGAGATCACAAGCAGGCAGAGAGGCAGGCAGAGAGAGGGAGGGATGCAGGCTCCCCGCTGAGCAGAGAGCCCATGCGGGGCTTGATCCCAGGACCCTGAGACCACAACCCGAGCCGAAGGCAGAGGCCTAACCCACTGAGCCACCCAAGTGCCTCCTTAGAACTGTTTTTATTAAATGTACTGATACATTAAAAAGCATATAAAACATGTAGAAGGCATAGAGAAAAGACACAGAGTAAGAAATAGCAACAAGCGGCACTTGGGTGGCTCAGGCAGTTAAGTGTATTGATTTCAGCTCAGGTCCTGATCTCAGGATTGTGGGATAGAGCCCTGCATCAGGCTCTGTGCTGAGCGTGGAAGCTAGTTTAAATTCTCTCCCTCCCTCTGCCCACTCCCCCCTTAAAAAAACATGTATATATGTATGTGTGTGTGTGTGTGTGTGTGTGTGTGTGTGTGTGTATCTGTTAGCCTTGAAGTATCCTGCAAATACCTTCCATTTTTCTTCCCTCTCTTCAATACGCAAACCTATATAGAACTTTGTATCTGTTACCTTTCTCTACTTTATAGTTTTAACATGACTCTTTAATTTCTCCAATGTTTGTTTAGATTGATTTTGAACTTTATGTTAAAATAGTCATATTATATGTATTCTTTTACAACTGATTTTTCTTTCTTCAATAATATTTTCCCAAGAGTTATCCATTTTGTGGCATGTTATGGCATGTAGTTCATTCCATTACCCCATGCAGAGGCAACTTCTAGCAGAAAATAGCCACTGATTTGGATTGTGACAAGAAGTTTCACCATATGGATGTACCACAACTTATTTGTCCATTCTGTGGCCATGGTCATTTAAATTGTTTTACTTTTTTTTTTTTTCTTTTTCGATTTTCTTTATTATAGCTGTTACAACCAATGCTTTTATGAATGTTCCTCTACATGATATGACTTATACAGGCTGTATATTCCATCTCTATCTCTTACTTAATGCGCTAACCTCTCTATTCCTTATTTTTCCAACAGGACAGAGGGGAAAAATTAATTCTTTCATAGGACTGCCCTGGGGAATAAGTGAGATAATATATAAAGTTGTTTAGTAGTTTATTAAATGCTGTGTAAGTATCAATTATCATAATGTTTCCTGAACCAGGTGTACAAAAGGATATATGTCATGGAGTGGAATTTCTGAGTTATAATATATAAGGCCCCTTAAATTATACCATGGCCGATGTGAGAAGTCTCGTATTATCCATTCTCCCTCCTTCCATAGTGATGCCATTTTAGCTGGGAACACGATTGTCTACCTGAAGGCTGAATTTCATAGACACTGCAACTGTGTAAGAGTTATGTGATTAAGTTCTTGCCTGTGGAATGTCACAGGAAATAATGGATACCCTCCTACTTTTTGTCCTTAAAAAGATTCATAAATGCTCTTTTTGTACATTCCCCCCTTTTCATTTGTGAGAGAATATTAGAATTAGAGCAAATGCCTTGGAGCTGGAGATGAAAGCCACAGGCTGAAGGTGTCAGAACTACTTTACTAACTCTGTTCTAGTATCTGAGAGAAATACACTTTAATCTCAGACACTTGGGGCATCATTTTTTCAGCAGCTCTGGCTGTAGTCTAACAAATGAATATGAGGTTGACGAAAAGAAAATAATCAAGCCTTGTTTTAGATGTCTACACAGGGTTTGTTGGCACAACCAGGAGCAACGTGATAGCCCCATTTAGAGTGGCTGCATGAGACAATGGGGAAGGAAATCCTTCTAAGCCATATGTAAACTTTGCTCAGAAGGACAGATAATCAGAAGCAAAACTCTGAACCAGTTAATGACCGTTAGTCAACAATTTGGTCAAATTTTCTCAAACATAAAAGGAAAAGTGTTGGAGGATTGGAGGTGGTTCAAGGTCAGAAGTATATGCATGGATCTCTTGGAATGCATTCATATTGTGACAATAGTTATAATCCACAAAATGCTCAACAAAGAGCTTTCAGTGCAGAAGATGGTATCAGTGAGCAGGTGGACAAAGTCACTTATTATCAGGCGACTTGTGCCACTCACCTTAGTGCGTGCTCAGTAGTCTTTTAGGCAAAACAGTTACAGCATCAGGATGCAGGTGATATATGGATTCAGCAACCTGGGTCTTCCCTCCCGGATTCTGATCTGGCTACTGCTATTGCTAAGACTACCAAAACAACAAAGACTGGCGAATGCCCATTATAGCATCAAATCCAGGGAGAATGACCCAAAGGCTTGATGGTGAAAGATTGCTTTCATTGGTCCCATTATGTGATAGAGGGACAGTGATTTATTCTCCTTGGAACAGACACTAACTGTGGTTATGAACTTGTTTTCTCTACTTGTCCTACTTCTGCCAGAATAAATATGGCTCAACGTTCTGAATTTCATATTCACTGAAACAGATTCCCTTATAAGGTTTCTCGTACCACAAAACTGTCTTACAGAGAAAGCAGTGAGGCAATGGGGTTCAGTATTCTTACTATGTGCCCTGCCACCCACAACAGCTGAACTGATTTAAAAAAAAAGTAGGAGTCCTTCTGATATTTCAGTTATAGTGCCAGCTGGGAATGTTCACATTTTCTTATAAGTACATGCTGAGTTTTATCAAATACTTTGAATTTTATCTAATTTTATCTAATTCTTTTTTAGCATCTATTGAGAAATTCATATTAATTTTTTCTTTCATCTTTTAATGAAGTGCATTACTGTCATTGATTTTTCAAAAGTGAAACCAACTTTTTTCCTATATGAACACAACTTCATTACACGTTACTCCATTACTTTATTTATTCATTATATTATCTCTACACATTACTAGTTTCAATTTGCTGGTTATTTCTTTTTTAATTAGGAGGATTTGAGGAGAATAAGACCAGAAGTTGCATTCTCCAAATGCTTCAGGCAAAAAAACAAAAAAACAAAACAAACAAACAAACAAAAAAAACACATCAAAATGAAAGATGAAAGTCATAAAAGAGGTTGGAACTTAAATATTGGTGAGCAATTGGATGTGAGAGGTAAGTAAGAGTAAAGTTTTAGTGTGGGATGAGTTAGGTAATTGGGTAAATGTTGTCAGCAATAATAAGCTCAAGAGGAATAAATTTTGGTGGAAAGATAATGAACATGATGTACATACTGATTTGGTGTAGCTTTAGAATATCCAGATACAGAATTCCAGTAAACAAAGGATAAAGTCGTGTGATCAAGAGAGTTGCATTGGCTGATATGTAGATTTGGGAACCAATAGACTATAATTGGAAATAAAAACTCTGATAATGGATAAGGTAATAAGAAAGAACATAACGTTAGGAAAATAAAACGGCAAACACTCACAAGTTGAGAAAAAAAGGAAATAAATACTTTGAGACAACCAGCAGTTTTTGCCACACAGTAAAAAAGTAGGGTTGTTCTCATGTAGTTTTTGTCTTGTTGTAAAGTGATAGGGAATTTACATCACTTATGAACTGAAGAAAAATACTTGGAAGGGAAAGAAGAATTGAAAGCATGAGAGCAAAGCTATAGTTTCAAAAGCAAGTCTGAGGAAAAGAGAATAAAATAGATCTAGAGAAGTATTATAGGAAACAGCCTTAAACAAAAGAGAAAAAACTTTGTTCATACTGCTGAGAAGGAAGATGATGCTACAAATATAAATAAGTTGATTGAGACAGAAGTGAGAATTCGATATTTTCAGTTTTTTCTCTGAGGTAAATTGTGAGGTGATTTACTGAGATAGAACAAGATGTGATTTGATAGGGATACCAGAAACCTTTAGGTTTTAACATCCTGCTTACTTGTGTGAATATTTCTTTTTAAAGATTTTATTTATTTACTTGAGAGAGACTAGAGGGTAGTGAGAGAGAGCGAGCAGGGAAGAGAGGGAGAAGCAAGTTTCCTGCTGAGCTGGAAGCCTGTTGCAAGGCTCTATCCCAGGACCCCGGGATCATGACCTGAGCCAAAGACAGATGCTTAACTGACTGAGCCACCCAGGTGGCCATTGTGTGAATATTTTTGAGCAACTCATCAGCTGAAGTGTAGAGAATTATCATGTGTCTTCTATTTTCTTAACATAATATGCTTTTTAGATAAGTAGCATATAACAT
Organism: Mustela erminea; assembly: GCF_009829155.1. Classification (NCBI taxonomy): domain Eukaryota; kingdom Metazoa; phylum Chordata; class Mammalia; order Carnivora; family Mustelidae; genus Mustela; species Mustela erminea. The sequence continues at coordinate 44,860,088 of NC_045628.1, read as the reverse complement.
GTTAAACTAGCCAGAGTTGCTGTGTAAGGGCAAAGAGGATCAAATCTTACAAGTATCCAAGGAAAACACAACTTGTAGTTTTGAATAAGCTCCTTTCATGGTTTGATTCCTTCTAATTTGAAAACTACAGACGTGAGAAATGAAAGGGTTTAAATAAACAAGATTTTCTGACTTAAGCCTTTTATTTATTTTCAGTTAGATTCATATGAGGAGTTGGGTCTCCTGGGGGGGCTCAGTTGGTTAAGCATCTAACTCTTGGTTTCATGATCTCAGGAGTCTTGGGATCAAACCCCCAGTTGGGCTCCACACTCAGCATGGAATCTGCTTGAGATTTTCTGTATCCCTCTCTCCCTCCCACCCACTCACACAAACTCTCTCTAAAATAAATAAATAAGTCTTTTTTTTTTTCTTTCTTAAGGAAACATGTGAGAAGTGCATTGGGGTGGGAAAAGTTGTATTGGGCAGCCTCTGCTCCCTTCACAGAGGATATCTGTAAATAGAAAGTTAATTGCATTAATTAGTAAATGCTAATACTCAGCCACTGTACCAAATTCATAATAGTTTTGAAGAGTAGTAGCTTCCAAAGAACTTTCACCAGAGAAACTATTTATTTCTGAATTGGAAGAAATCCCAAGAACTTTTTCAGACGTAGATGATAGTATGATAATTGGGGCTAAAGAAGGCTGAGCACCTTCAATTTTTTAAAGATAATTGCAATTTAAAAAAAAAAAAAACTTCATATATGTATTTCAAAAGTGAGAATACTCTGGTTTCTCTTCAGATCGCATAGATCTTTCGCCTTTTTACAAAAGTGAGTACTGTTACACTACTAGAGCTCAAGAAATATAGACATAAATCCAGACAATAGACCACAATTTATTTGTATAGGGCCAGTGAAGATATATAATTTCAAATTCAAAAACTTCTGACTGAAGGAATATTATATAAAATTATCCTGAAATGCCTAAATAACTAAATTTCTGATTGGCTTAGGAGAGTAAGGTAAAATGTCAAAGATTTGTTTTCATAAAAGAGAAACAGTGAGAGAGAGAATTGGACACTAACAGAAATACTGGAAAAACATGAAGGCATCAAAATGAAGGAGAGAGAAATGGAGAAAGGAATGAGAAAAAGACTTTAGCTTACAAGTCATTCTGGCCTAAAGGAAGGAATATTTGACTTGGAATTTAAAAGGCTTAATTCATATCCTGTTTCTAACCAACTGTGACTTTAAACGCGTAGCCATTTTGGACTTGCCTTTTTATCATTTGTGTTATGTAGAAATAATTTTTGTCTTGTTTCCTCAGAGGACAGGTGCTAGTATTATAGAGCAGCCCTGAATAGTTGATAAACTTTTCTTGTCACTCTGTGTTGTCTCTAGGACTTTCCAAGAATTTCTGGTCAAACCAAACATCTTATTTTATCTGCACATCTGTAGAATCTAAAGGATCTTTGACCTGCATGAGAATAGCAATCTAATCAATTTAAGTAAGCTTTCTTCAGATAGTTCTGATTGATAGAAACAGTCTGAAATCCTTGAACAAAAAGAACAAACTTATTCCCCTATGGCTATTCTATAGTTAGGTGTGTGCTGAGGCTAAATTTATATTTATAAGATGGGTTTCAGTCATAATAAATCAATCCGTTAAGATTCTTTCTCATGTTTCTGGAAGCTCTACTTCTTTTGAGCACAGGGCAACGTTTTGGGTTTTCATTTCCTCTCTACATCGAGCTGTGAACACTTCTTCATATTTGGCTTTGTTATATCTGTTGTTAAGGCAACTGTGCTTAAGACCCTGCTCTCCTAAAATCCACCTCTTAACCTTGTTGTCCTGTCAACCTACTTTACCAATTTCTTTTATTTTGTAGAATATCCCATAAATTCAAAACCCAGATCTAGACATGTTTTCCTAGAAGAAAGATGACTCTGGTATCAAGAAGTCTAACAGAAATGTCAATCCTTACATAAATATCTCACTACACATATACCTAACAGTGTACTGTAAAATTTGGGGAAATAATTGAAGTCTCCTGACAATCTATTACTAAATATTGTATTTATTTCTAAATCAAAGATGGAAAGAGGGGAAAAGTTCATGGTTGACATTTTCATTTCAATTTGCTGTTCTTAGTCATTACACACATACACACACATATGCCTATATATGTATATGTTATATATGTATTAATATATACACATATTATATATGTATATATTATATATGTATTATATATGTAATTACATATATATTATATATGTATATATGTGTATATGTATATATACATGCTATTACTGACCATATTATTTCTAAAGTTTTTCTAAATAGTGTACACAATATTTGAGTGTTCTTTAAACTTATTGCTACACGTGGTAGTAATTTCAAGAATCAGCTCATGGAACATTTATAACTCGAAGAATATTTACCTGATTATACTAGAAGAATCTCTCTTCAGCAGACATTTACTTTTTGTAATCAGCCTTCACCAGTATCAGCCGTGCTGTCAGTTTCTGTGCTTGTTCCGAGCTTCTCTGCATGGCCAAGCAGCTAGGTAGGTCATTTGTCACAGAACATAAAGGAAACAATTCACCACTTTTGAAGTGGGAAATCCAAATGTACCAGCCTGTCAGTAATTCTTGCTATAATTCCATCTTTGCATAATCAGGGAGATGAGCTGCCAGCAGTCTGCTCATGTGCAAAAGTACAGCAACATCTTGGAGTTAGTTTTCCATGTACGCCCATAAATTTTTATGAGGGGTGTATGTTCTAATCAGCAAAACACATTTAAAGAAAAAATTAGGTATTCTTTTTTAAAAATGAACAAATTTTACTTTTTAATGAAAACAGTGGTGGCAGCAGACTAATTTGAAGGACATCTTTTTAGTGAAGGATTTTGTTCCAACTCAAAGCCATGGTCTGGATTTCCAAAGAGCTGGCACTGGCAGACCCCAGTCAGATGTACTCACTACCAAGTCCATTTCACCTCCTAGTCAATTCAATTCAGAAAGTACATAAATACAGGAGTTTACTGCCTTTAGTACTTGGTGCTACAGTTGAATCTATTTGATTAAACAGGTTTGCCTTTCAAAATGATTTCAATATGTATAAGACCAAATTAAACATGCCTACTCTAAGACAGAATTTTTTTCTGTCATGCCTTTTAATTGGAAAATATGTAATAAAACTAAGGAAAACCCTTGAAGAAATCTGTAGTAAATATGAATATGACACCATTAATTTCTTTAACCTGTTATTACTTTTTTAGTCTCAGTGCCAAATGCCATAAATAACCTCTCAGCCACCATGTAGTTCATAGAAATCAATCATAGCAATCAAATGAAAAGTATATTCAACACACAAAACTGATTGGAACTGCCTAAACTAAAAGCATCAAGGTTTTAAAAAATGCATTTTCAAATAGTTCACATTCCAACTCTTACTAAAGCCACGTGTAGTGGAGGTAATTTTAACAAAGAAATTTCTCCATGAACTCAAGTTCCCCAATATATTTTTATTTAATTTTTAAAGGTGTAACTTATTTACTTGAGGTAGAGAGACAGAGAGAGAGAGAGCAGAAGTAGGGAGAGGGGCAGAGGGAGAGGGACAAGTAGCCTCCCCATTTAGCATAGACCCGACTTGGGGCTTGATGCCTGGCTCTGATCCCAGGATCCTGAGATCATGACCTAAGCTGAAATCAGACTCTTAACCAACTGAGCCACCCAGGCTCCCCCAACTGTATATTTTTAAATAAAAAATTAAAATGTTTCTGGAGTACAACAACAAAAAAAAATTTAAAAATAAATATGAAGAGAAAGAAAGTCCCTACTACTTTTTCTTCCTCCTCAAATAAACTTATCACTACTTTGAAAGAGTTTTTTGGGGTTTTGTTTTTATGATTCCTGACATTCAAATCTATGCATACAAATGAAGTTAAATTTGTTTGTTTTTTTTTAATTTTTTAAAGATTTAGTATTATTGATACACAATGTTACGTTAGTTTCAGGATATAGCAGAGTGATTCGACATCTCTGTAGTTTACTCTAAGCTCACTACAAGTGTAACTACCACCATGAAGCTCTATTACAACATTACTGTTACAATATCATTGACTATATTCTCTGTGCTGTGCCTTTTATCCCCATGACTTGCTCAGCTTTGCTTTTTGTTTACAGTTTAATGGTCCTATCTATACCTGCTCGTATAGTTGGGATCTTTGTAAAACCTAACAAAAAAATTAGCATTTCAGGGACATTTCTGAGAGAACATTTGACAAGAAGCTATAATAAGAAGTGCACCATTTTCTGTACCTATGTGATAATCCCATTTTTCTCCTCTACTGCTCTGACCTACTTTGTCAATATCTTATCCCTACAGACTAATTCCTGGAAATTTGGTTTGCCACTGTCAGCAGTGGTGCTCAACAAGAACAAGTCAATATCTTTGTCACAGGTGTTATCTTCTGCTATTCCCAAAGCCACAGATCCTCCATAAGTCAGAGCTGTGCTGGGTGCTAGGCTGGCCTGGAAGAATAGCCCTCACATTGGGTCACCTACTTGCCCCTAGAGTTTGACAGTCTTTTTATTAAAAAAAAAAAAAAATGTTGGGGGAGGTTATTTAGTTTCTGAGTATATTCCAGAATCTCAGAGTGACTTAGGAAAAAGAAATATTGCCAGAATTTGGTACTGACCCCTCTAACCATACAACAATTAAATCCAGAACAAGGAACTCAAACCCAATTCCAAATACAAGCTGAGTTGAATATGGATGTCCAGTCACCCCTTCTATCATTTTCTCATCATCCACAGTGACCCTTATAAAAATAAGTGCTCATGTCTAGTGAGATATGCAGATAGATAATATGAAGGAGGGGCAGCTGCGTGCACGGTACGTAGCACCAATATAGCCAGAGAAAACAGCATGTTCTGCACATTTTGTATACTTAACTAAAAAAATTAATAGCCTAACAAAGCAGATGACTCTTTCCCAGAAATAGTCCTTGATCATGCATATAAAGAACTGTATTCCTGTATTATACTGCTATGTAGTAATAAATAATTGCCTATAATAATCTCTCCTTACCTTGCTTATTAGACTGAATAAACAAGGATTTCTCATGACTGTCTCACGAGAAGTAAGAATGATTTCTATAGAGGATCCAGAGAGTTTTCTTTCTTTCTTTTTTTTTAAGATTTTACTTATTTATTATTTACTTATTTATTAAGATTTTTACTTATTTACTTATTTATTTACTTATTTTACTTATTTAATATTATTTATTCGACAGACAGAGATCACAAGTAGGCAGAGAGGTGGGCAGAGAAAGAGGAGGAAGCAGGCTCCCGCTGAGCAGAGAGTCCGATGTGGGGCTCGATCCCAGGACTCGGGGATCATGACCTGAGCCAAAGGCAGAGGCTTTAACCCACTGAGCCACCCAGCTGCCCCATGGACCCAGAGAGTTTTCTTGTACCATTCTATCTTACCACATATCTAGTTGCTATCCTTTATAATTATAGTTTTATGAAGTTAATTAACTGGACTTTATTATATCTGAAACTGTTGTTTATGGCAGGGGGTTTCTCTTTTACCTGAGATGAAAAAACAAACAGGTCAACTGAGAAAGCACACAAAGCCAAATATAGCTGTGGAAAACCAGAACATGGAGCCCAGGATCAGAAGAAGAGAAAGACAAGAGCTGGAAGCAGCGGAGAGCACCTGTAGGTCAAGACAGAGAAATAGGCTTGTTGTCTATTGGCTAGTTGTATTTAAAGCACCAGAGAAAGAAGAGACTTCCTCATTTTAACCTCAGGGTGGAATCAGACTGGGCTTTCTTGTCTCTACTGGTCAATAGTATTGATGTATTATATCTTTTTCCTGTGGTGAAAAGAGGCTTCCTGTGATCATTCTTTTATCTTGTGCACTTAACTAAGTTGTTGAAAAATGAATCTAGTATTTCCTCAAGGACCTTTTGAAGCTTCATACTTGCGATTGAATCGATGAAGCAGGCTATTGGGAAGTGGGGCTGGAGTTGTAAGCATGTGTGTATTAAAACAAGTTTAAACTTTTGTGATATTTCTGAGATCCTGTGTGAGTATTAAAGAACCACAAAGTTTATCCATTCAAAAATTATAATCACGGCCTTTGTCTTTAAAACATACACAAAATTGCAGACATCATCTGATTATTAGCTCAATTTGTTCCCTTCAACTTTTACTTCTACACTTTGTCTTTGCTTCTTGCTTTTGAGCCTATGACTGTCCTTTTAATAAGACTTTAAGACGTAGACCCAAAGATGTGTTCCACTAAATGAAGTTTAAATTCTATAGTCTGGCTGGTATACTATAATTCTATGGTATACTATAATTCTATAAGCTGGCTGGTTTTATACACACACACACACACACACACCATATAAAGGGTCCACATCTTTAGGGGAGATTAGGATTCACACAACAAATTTATCATATAAAACCTGGTTAGCCGATTCCAAACTCTGTTCACAGGTTGATCAGAAGGATACTCCTCTCATTGAAGGGGATGAGAAATATGTTTGTGAGGAGAACTGAGGCTTTTGTGAAGAGCTCTGGGTTGGATACTTTTTGTAAGCCATCCATGAGGATGGATTTGCTGCCATTGAACTAAGCTCCAAAATCATAATAAACTGTAGGATATATCTGAGTTACAAAACTGTGAGGTTCAATGATAGGCACAGCAGCACTCCATTAGCAAATGACCTGGTTTATAAAAGATCAGGTTCAACTATGTCCTGAAGGCATAAAAAAGTTGCATGAATATTAGACTTAGAGATCTATGTCTCCTACTCCTGCTGCTATTCTTCCTCCCTCTCAATCTGCCTCTTTGACCTCATAGGGAGTTCCCTATGAACTTTTGACTAAGAGGATCTGGTTGACAAGTGGTTCTCTATGATAATGCTGAAATTACCTGAAAATAGATGAGTGCAAAAATACCCCATTCCAGGGTGTCCTTGAAGGATCATGGCGAAGGGAAATTCTTTAAGTGGACAGATTATTGAGCAATGCATATGGCTGTTCATTTTGTCTAGAATGAGAGATGTTCAGAGTTATGGATGAACACTGATTTATAGGCAGTGAATAATGGTTTTGCTGAGTGATCAGAGTCTTTCAAACAACTGGTCTGGAAAATTGGTGCAATAAGTTCTGGAGTAAAGGTATGTGGGAAGATCTTTACAAATGGGCAGAGAACATAAATATAAAGATAATGGTGACCCATGTAAATACTCACCCAAAAGGTAACCTCAAATTAAGGGTATTTTCATAGTTTTGTGGACAAGATAACCATTTTTGTCAGTATTAGTCAGATTGTGCCCTCACAATGCAAGCGGCCATGTTGGCAGGGATATTATTCATGGGATCAACAATGAGATCTTACATTCCTGTCTGGCAACAGCCACCAGTGAGTGACCAATCTACTCTGGAAAAACATCCTTCTTGGAGAATCAATCTACCACCTGGTGGCGGGCTGATTACACTGAAGCAGCCCCCTCATGGAGGGGAGAGTGCATTAGTATCAACTGGATAAGAACTTGCTGTAAATACAGATTTTTATTCTCTGTTTACAGTGTTTTTGGCACAGACCCATTCATGTACTTATAGAATGCCTCAATTATCATAGAATGTCTCAATAGCACTGCTGTTGACCAAACAATAATTTTATGGCAAGTGAAGTGAGACAGTTAGACCATGCTCATGGAATTCACTGATCTTACTATGTGTCCTATCATCCTGAACCAGTTGTCCTGAGAAAATAGTGGAATGACATTTTGAAGACTCAACTATAACTACACTGCTTGGAAATATCTTGAGGGATTGGGTAATTTCCTTACAAAGTAGTTTCACTTAATCAGTGATTAACAGAGGGTGCTGTTTCTTCCTAGCCAGTATTCACAGGTCTGGGAATCAAAGATAGAAATCAGAGTCATTTCTCTTTTTTATGCCTCAGTAATTTGCTAACAAAAATTTTGTTTCCAATAATTGTGAATTTGGGCATTTCTGATTTAGGCATCGTAGATCACAAGGGAGTAATGCTTCTGCCAGGGGTCCCATCAAGGGTTGCATTAAATTTGAAGTTGAAGTTGCCATTTAGCCAAATTGGGTTCCTCATGCTACTGAATCAATGGACAAAGAAGGGGGCCATTGTACTGGCTGTGGGGAATAATTCTAATATCCTGGAGAAATTGAACTACTACCAAATAATGGGGTTAGAAGGAATATGTGTGGAATGGAGATGATTGCCTGGAGGGCTGCTCAGAACTTCTAGGACAAATGATAAAAGGCAGCTGAAAACCACAAATCTGTTCAGGCAGGACTGCTAATGGACCCAATCATTCAGGAAAGAAAGTCTGCATCATTCTACCAGGCCAAAAATTAGGATGGACAAAGTGATTGCTGAGAAGAAAAGCTATGTGGGGGCGCCTGGGTGGCTCAGTGGGTTAAGCCGCTGCCTTCGGCTCAGGTCATGATCTTGGGGTCCTGGGATAGAGTCCCGCTTCGGGCTCTCTGCTCTGCTCAGCAGGGAGCCTGCTTCCCTCTCTCTCTCTCTGCCTGCCTCTCCGACTACTTGTGATTTCTCTCTGTCAAGTAAATAAATAAAATCTTTAAAAAAAAAAAAAAGCTATGTGGAATGGGCAGTCGAGGAATATAGTTATAAATAGCAGTTAAGAACACATGAGCAGTTGAAGAACGGAGAATTATAATAGTTATAAATATTTCTTCCTGTTCTGATATGAATCCATTTGTAAACCCATTAATTAATTTTCAGTTTCTCCTCTTCTATTCCCCCATAATCTAACATAAGATGTGTCAACCTCATATCTCAGTATTTAAGTTCTAAACTATCAGAAGGTCAATGTGATTCAGCTAGAAAATGACATCACCCAAGGTGGATAAAGAAACTTTATATCCTTTTTAAGAAAGAGCTAGTATATGTTTGATTGTATAATGGATACTGGTATGATTTCAGGTGGAAAAACGACTTACCTGTTAATTTCCCTGAAAGATTAAGTATGATTAAAAGAGGTGAATACTGATGGCCAGCTTGAAAAGTGGTGGCGGGGAGCTTTTGTGGTGTTTATTATGCCAATATAGCCACCTTGAAACTTATCTTCCCTTTGCAGATCCAGATTAGAGGTGGCCACAATAGAAATTTTGCAAGATTTGGAAGGAGGAAGTGAATAAGAAGCTATTTTTGTGCACTGAGTTTGGTATAAGGTGCCCAACACTGGCAGATCACACATGATGTCTCTGTTCTGTTAACCCTGAAAATGGCATGAGACAGTTTTCAGGCATGCAACTCTGTGAGCTTCCAAAATATCTCTTTCAACTTCTCGATGCCATGGACCAGATGTGCATCTAGTTCCATAGCAAATGATGAACAACGCTTGCTTTTCCTGTAGGTCATTCACATTATCAAATTTCTAGACCAGGGAACTGAAGGACTCCATTGAAATCTGCTTTTTGCTCCTTTTCCTGGTTCTATGCTTGCTAGGACCTGTACCCACTTTAGACATGCTTCATAGAACAAATAGTGCATGTCCTCCTTGTAAGGGACAGGAGTTAATGATATCTGTAGAGTCTTTCAGGATAGGTAACATCCAAGAAAGGAGTAGGTGAGAATGACCAGACAAAACCATCATATGCACATTCCAGACCACCAGCGTTAGACATCTAGATGCCAAAACCCTCTGGTTACAAGGAGTAGTTCACCCATGAAGGATACTGGGGCCCATGTTCTTGTTCTAACTGATTTCTGGATACCTGAGAGGACACACATACCAGACCACAATCCTCAAATAAAAGCTCAGGCCCTGAGCAAAGATGAGATTCTCTCTCCTTTCTTTTCTGAGTCTCCCAGAAACTCTCTCTGTACCTGCACCCTCTCTATAATTTCAATAAACTCCTCTCACTTCCAGCTATCTTGCATTTAATTTTTCTCCTGTGTATAGCCAGGGATCCTCTTGGCTGGTCCTGTGGGACCCCTTTTGGATCTGTGTACTTGGTCCACCTGCATCATCTCAATGTGGTGAAACAGGTAGGTTTTATTTTACCCTTGTACTTTCCAATTCATCCTTACTCTCCTCCAAGTTATATGCAAGGCTGAGTTATCATGACTTCAGGTCTGACACTAGACAAAAAGGCAACATCCTTGTATAGACCCATTAGTTCTCATATTGTGTTTGGTCTAGTCCCTATAATGATTCTCTTTTGCTCTATCACCCATTTGATTCTGCTTCTCTTATCAAACCCTGATTTAAATTGAGGCTTTATAATTTTTATGTTTATGTACCTAATGCCCAACAGTATGCTTAGCATTAAAAAAATCTTTGATAAATCCTGGCTGACTGGAGATGTTAATGGTACTTGATGACCCTCACTACATTCATCTTTCTCAAGGACTTAGTTTATATTTCTGCCCTACTTCTCATTTTTAGTCTCTAAGACCTGAGCAATTGACCTTATCCCTGGATGGGCTGGTCATACCCACCCTTACCTCCAGAGGGAGGAATCAGAAAAAATCTACAATGCTGGGGGCAAAGGAGTACACAGCATACGTGTAAAAGAGTAACTTGAAGTCTCTTTGGAATTTGAAGTATTGTGTTTCTTCAAAATCAATAGATGTGCTACAACTTTAGATAATAGGTAAATTAACAATTAAAGTTAACAACAATTAAATCACATTAAAAACAAAATTGTGAAAACCTCTGAACACCATTAAAAGGAAAAGCTATTATAATATCTATTTTACACATTTAATATTTGTTCACTCAGTTTCCAAAGTTCAGGATCTTTCCAGTTTGTTTGTTTTTTTGACCTGTTGGAAGAATGTCAACATGTTTCCTTTTCAGAGACCCTTGTTTTAACTCTTGCCATACAATCATACCTTATGTACATGTTTTAAGAGGTCTTACTTAGCTTTGGTAATGGCAACAGATCAGAAGACAAAAATCACACTGGCCAAGAAAAAAGTCCACAGAGGGAAGCAGCGGAGTTGGTGAAGAGGACTCCAACCCAGGTGTCTGGCACCTGGTCCCAGAGTGGTAAGGGCATATGGATATGGCCCAAGTGTGAGAGCCTGATAATGGAGGTTGTTGGGGGGAGTGAACTCTGGTTTGGTTGGTTTGCATTTGAAAAACATGCTTCTGGATGATTTGTTTACTCTCTTGTAGGAGCTGGCTAAATGGGCAACAATCCCTCCAGGGTCGGCAAGGTATCATATATCAAAATATTTGATATCAAAAAGCACCAGAATACATGGGGGGGGGGAATGACATGGTTAATACAGTATTGACAAACAGCTGGTTAAACAGTTGTCCTTACCAAGGATAGGAGAACAAGCCTATTTTCAACTCAGGAATATCACAGTTTAAGGATTAGTTTGTTCTATCATCTGTGATGAAAAAAAGAATTTTATATTGCCAACTAAATTCAAGTTGTGGAAAAACTGAGTATAGACTAGCACCTAGGTCTTTTCATTTAAAAGGATTATATGGAAGAGTCAATGTTATTCTCATGTACTTTGGGTTGGGTAATTGTAGTTGTGAAATGAGAGTCAGAAAAGGCCTTGCAGTCTTTATACTTCTAAATGTTTGTGGATTCACTGTAATTTAACATCACATAAACACAGAAAAAAAAAAAAAAACCCAAAACCTCACAGTTTTGAAATTGCCAAGCTATTCATCAAGGAAACATTGTTGGGACCCAGTTTTTTAGTTGAAATAGGAGGTGGGTAGGCCATTCAGAAGCTCTGCACTTCAGGAGTCTGGGCGGCATGATCCCTCCCTCCCTAGTCACAACTATCGAAAGATGTATTTTTTATCACTCAAAGAAGGCTCTCTAACTTAAATTATAAATTAGAAAATTAATAAAGTGTTAAGAGAGGAGATCTCATGCAAGTGTTTTAAGATTGGCTTATTAAACCCAACTGACCACTAAAAAAGAATAGTGCTTTCCTTATTACAGGAATTCAAAAGTACACTCCACTTCTTATCAAGAGTATTTTGAAACCAAACTGAGAAATCACTTTTTTTTGTTTTGTTTATAAACATATGACGTATTATTTGCTTCAGGGGTATAGGTCTGTGAATCCCCAGTCTTACACAATTCACAGCGCTCACCATAGCACACACCCTCCCCAACGTCCATAACCCAGCCAGCTGTGATTTCAAAGCCATCCATCCGTTGAGTCATTCACTCCTTTATTCAGCATATATTCCTTGATGGCCTACTGTGAGGCAGGCACTGTTCTATTTGTTGGGAATTTAATACCGAGGATGACAAGCAGTTTCCTGTCAGGATGGAATTTATAGTCTCCTGAGAGTAGGTGGACATCAGCAAGTAAAGAAACGATTAAGCAAAAAATAACTTTCAGGCTAGAGGGAAAAGCTATGAAGGAAGTAAATGGATTAGTATTAGTAATAGAAGGACGAGATGGTTTTAGACAGAGTGGGAAAGTAAGGTCTCCCAGAGGAGGCACCATTTGCACCCCGACCTGACGTATAAGAGAGTGGTTCCTCATACCTGAGGCCAAATTAACTGAATAGTTAGGAGCCTTGGTTAAAAAAGCGTATTATAAGTACAATGACATTCCACTGAAGGCTTTTAACCAGACCTAATATAGTTTGACCTTTTGGCAAATTAAGAAAAAAAAGTAGTATTTTGCTACTCTGTAACTCAAGATTCCATTATGCCTATTTTTTCCAAATAATTTTTCCAATTACAAATTGTACCTACATTACACTATATTGGGTTAGGGATGATAGATATATTATAATTTTTATTTGAAGGTCTTTTTCTTGAATGTAAACTAAAATGGTGGTAGGGAAAAGATTTTTTACCATGCAGTTTATGTTACAGCCACATCTTAGAGAAGTTACTTATCCTAAAATCCAGCGTATATTTGATTAAACAAATATTACTTATGTCATTTAGGAAGTTCTCAACTACTAGTTCTGGAAACTGGTTTAAATCCACTCAAAGATCACCACATATCAAGAGTTAGGGGAGCCTTCAGTAACAGGATAGTCAAGTGTCAAGATCGTCTGTGGCCTCTCTTGACTCTGGCATCCCTGTGTCAGTTTCGTCTTTAGACGAAGACTATTTATGGTCACCCCTTGACAGCCAGTAGTCATAGGGCAACAAATTCCCTTGTTCATCGTGCCTAGTAAGAGGACAAAAGTCTATCCTCTAAATATGAAGGGAAAGTCCTATCCTAATATCTGATTGTGTCACCCACCTATAGATGAATAATAGTCATTTTGTCAGGGAATAATTCTCTAATGTTTAGACTGCTGAAATCCAGAAAAAAGGCAAAGGGATTTTAATGATTGGCTTAATCTCATTTAAGAGGTGCCTCCTGGAGCTAGGCACATCATGAGTTTCCTTAGATGGGGAAGATGAGGCTTTCACCCACTTTTCATCCCCTAAAAAAATCAATGTCCCAAACGGAAGTAACCTTGTTAGAAAAAAAAAAAAAATCACATCCTTTTAATTCTGCAGATATTATTTTTTGCAGCTACGAGGATGAATCTGGAACATTCATTTCTTTTTCTTCAACAGTATCTATGAAATACTGCATTGAAAACATAGACTGTAAAGTCATCTAATAACAGTTCAAAAATTTGTTCTCCCTACCATTTAAGTACTTTGCCACCATTTAAGAACTTTGAGTTCTTGGTTGAGTAAATTATTTAGCCTCTCAGCATCCACTAAGATAACAAGTTTTAAAGTATCTGCTTATAATATAAACTCAATATGTTATTGTTGTATGGATTTTCTTATATAATACTGGATTTCTTTTACAGCTTGACATACTGATAACATTCCTCATGATGCCTGATTCTGACACAGTTTGAGGATGATTTCTTCTTCTTTTCAAAGGTACATCACTAATAAGTGATTTTGAAGATATAATATGTCAAAATGTACTGTTCTATTTATATATTTTCTGGTTGCCCATAGATACATTAGAGTGTATACTTGATTCACCGGTGATTCTTCAAAGGCCTGGAACACCTTTGGTTAACTTCTGTTTCTGGAAACAGATGGTTCAATTTACTTGCCACTGTTTTAAAGGGTTGTTGTCACCACTTTTAATTGTCTCTGGGCTTTCTGGTATTAATACTATTTGTCCATTACAGTTTATCTTAGACTTTTTCTTGTTCTCCCATTGTGCTTTCTTTTTTTTTTTTCCTCCTATGAGGAGAGTTAATTCTGTTCTGTTAATTACACTTCAGGGCCTCAGGCTTTTATGACACACAAGGCTCCTGACGTTAATAAATAACTTTACGTTTCTTAACCATTGACAATTTTAAGACAACACATTTAAGCAGAACATTGTTTAAAAGCTTTTTATTAATACTAAGCTGCTAACAATTTTTATAATATCATCCTGAATCTTTCCAGGATTGGGATTCACTAAAAGCAACCCCACTGTGCCAACACAGCAGTATGCTCAGCTAATCATAAGCATCAAGAATATTTTGAAATCCTCTCTTGCAGAATTTATTCTTGTTTTGTTTGTTTTAATGAATCATTCTCAATGTCCTTGCCAATGCTTATTTTTAGTGCTCTATGATCTGAGAATTGATATTATGAGTATTAAAGCTGTTTTCCCTTGCACATTAAGGTAGTTAAGACAACATGTTCCAGAGATTTAAACTTTTTCATGTATTTAATTTGCTTCTAGAAAGTCACGTAGGGAATGACTGCAAGTCGCTATCCATATAAACAATCTGTACTGAGTGATATTTTCACAGTGGAAATAGTAGACACAGAATGGAGATGTAAGAGTGGTCTCTCTATATTCCACAGTGATCTGTCATTGGGAATAGTAATTATTAGGGAAGGTATATGAGTTCCCATCTATAAATAAGAGATGCACTAATGATCTGTGGGCAGTTCACTTAGAGAAGATTGTTATCTGTTTCTTGCCTTCAAAGTAGTTCGACCAATATTATGGTGATTGTTCTAAAATTTGCCCTGATATCTCATTTATTCATTCACCCACTTAGCAAATATTTATTGAGTTTTTTCCCAAGGTATTGGCAGTGTGCTATGCACTGGAGACACAATGATGAGTAACATACACATGGTCTTTACATGGAGCTCATGGGCTAAGAAAAGGGGGCAAAATGTAAAGGAATATGTTTCTGTGAGTTTGATAGTATAGAAATTGGCTTGGTTTGCTTATTTAAAAAGTGATGACTGAGCCAATGGAAGAATAGGGATTAGGTTAAGAGGGAAGTAAAGAGCCTTCCAGGGAGGAGAAATTGTTTATGTAAAGGACCTTGGATATAAGAGGATATAAGATTGGAAAACAAGCTGTGGGCTGGAGGACAAGGTATGCACCTGTGCAGTGGCGAGGAGACTGTAGAATGAGGTAGGAGCCAGGCCACACACATCCTTGAGTTTCATGTTAAGACATTTGTATCTTTTATAAGGAAAGAGGTAGGCCACTGAAGAGTTCCATCAGAGGAGGTGACATAACCAGATGGACATTTTGAAGGAGTTACTCTGACTGTGTTTCTCAACAGTAGATATCCATCTAAATCAAAATGCTATATTTTTTCATATATTTTTATATATCTCATTTTCTTTTTCATTGTTTTACTTTTCCCCCCCAAACATATAAATGCATGTTTTCTTCCTTGATTTTTTAAAAAGCAGATTAAACTGATTTGCCATTTGGTCAAAGTCTCTCCTTTCAAAATGAGAAGGTCATGTATTTTAGTCTTGAGATGAAGAAACTTGACTCAGTCACAAGGAACCACATGTACTTTTTCTAGGAACAAAACTGGCTCTACATTATGTTGCTTTGACATTTGATTAACTGCCATTTTTTTCCCTTTTGGCTGTTACTGATATTTGAAACATTTTACAGATTTGCTCTTTGTAATAACATCCTGTCCATCAGCTAGTTTCAATGCCGAGATTTGTGTGTGCAACTCCCACTGAAATCAATGGCAGCTCTGGGAACCAATCCAAGAGCAGACTTGGCTCAGAGTCCACAGTGGTCTGTAGAAGTGACTTCATTTATTCTTTTAGTTTGATACATAGAGACCATTCTTTGAATTTATTTCCTGAAAATATCAATATGCCTAAAATCTAATGAAAAGAATATTTTGTTATATTTATATATCCACCATATATACAGGATATTAACTTTTTACCTTCTTTCCTTCCAGTATAAATCTTTATCCACGTGATTTTATTCTTTCAAATATATATCATGAGATATTTCAGAAAAGAGACCTGGAATGCCCTATTTGAGATTTCTTCCATTTGCTGAGGTCCTGTCACCTGTCAAAGTCTGTATCAACCAAACTTTCTCTTTTTGAAACTGACTCAAGAGTTCGTCTTTTCTTTTTGAAACTGAGTTAGAGTTCATTCTTCTGAGTAAGGGACAGGCTGGGCTAGGTTGGGAGAGATAGGTAGGGGGCTAAAGGATCAGGCTCACAAAAATCACAAAAATGCAGAGGTGTAAGGAAACCAGAGATAAGGGAACAAACCAGATGCCCTGCCTAGGTGTCAGAGGTATAGTCTTGTTATAACAGCTACGTGTGACCAACAAAGAATTACCAGACCCTAAGAAGGAAGTAAGCCATTAAAGATGTTATCACTAGTCCTTACTCAATGGTGCTATCAATAGAGATGTTAAAAGGATTTAAGTAACTTGGTTAGCCTTCAGTAAAAGACCAACCCTAAAAGCCCTCAGTGACAACCCTTGTCAGGACCCCAATCCTGAGAGATTTTTATGTATCCTCATGTAATAAAACTCCATCTCAATACTCAGTCTCCTTTGTTGGTGAGATTCATTCTTGGACTCCATGAGACAAGAACCTCACTCTCCCACTTCAAATTTTTTCTTTTTTTTTTTTTTTTACTTGCTATATTTCATCTTTTCTTAATAGCTACACAGAGTAACATATATTTACTTGCAAGATTGTGTCTTTCACAACACTATTCTCCCCCTCTTGATTTATGAGAATTTTTTCCTTCATATTTGTGTCCCTGACCTTCAATATACATTAAGTCTTCAGTGAGTGTTTTTTGAACACATGGAGGGAGACTGAAACATCATTAAGGAAGAAAGTACATAGTGGGCCTAGCAGAAACTGGTGTGCCCAAAGTAAAAATTTCCATGTGTAGATATTATCACTGATTAATGTATACAGTAAATATGCAAGTAAATAGGTAGATGTAGACAGATAAAGAGGTGATAGATTGATAAGACAAAAGGAACACTTGGAAAGTATGAAAATATTCTACGTATTTTAGTAGAGGCTAGAACATACAAGTTAGAAATTCATGTTTTCCACCTTTCCACTTCAGAATCCAAAAATAAGTTTTGAAAAATAAGAACTTTTCAATAATGTACACTTAGTACCATTAAGATATGGTTCTTGGATTTGATTTGCTGAGATGTGTTATACTGACCACACAAACATGTTTTCACAGATAGCCACTTTAAAAACAACAGCAAATACCAAATGACCAACCAAATCAAATCCTGAACTCAGACACTTTAAAATAAATAATTAGATTTGGAAATAGAATATCAAGTAAGAATAAGTTTATATTGCTCTGATATTAAAATGACATGTTTCCCTAAACTCTGTACCATTGATCTTTCAGTCATTTTGCTGCTTCCTTTCGGGGACAAATGTCACACAAGAATTAGCTTATTTTATTTGTTCCGACTTCCTCCAATGCAAATCCTTTTCTGAACCCAGGAGTGATAGACAAAATGTCAGAGCATCAATTTTTATTTTTCCACAGCATATTTGCATATTTTGTATACTTGATTTCAGAATTTGGATTCATCTAGGTGGAGTCCAGGGGCTAGACTGTTGGGGTAGGTAGAAATCTTCCTGGACCCAAAGACATCTCTTTAAACTAAGCTTGAAACTTTTCCATGATGCTGACACCATAAAAAGGAAGGGAAACATACTTATTGTGGTAAATGTTGGGGCAGAGTTACGCTTTCACTTGGATTTATATACCCTTGTCTGCAAGGACTACCTGGCCATGGAACTCTCAAGCTACAGAATTGGTTTAAAGACAATTATAAAAATATGCATATACATATCTTCTTCAACTGACAATGAGGTTATGCCTCACCCCATAAATCCATCATAAGTTGAAAATATCGTTAAGTTGAATTCAATACCCCTAACCTATGAAGCATCATTACTTAGTCTAGCTTACCTTAAATGTGCTCAAAACACTCACATTAGCCTATGGTTGGGCAAGATCATCTAACACAAAGGCTACTTTATAATAAAGTATTGAGTATCTCATGTAATTTGTTAACTTGAATATTTACTAACGGTGAACACCAGAATGGTTGTGAGCGTATCAGTCATTGACCTTCATGATCACATAGCTGACTATTGAGCATTAGGAGAAAGTATCTTACCTCCGACTGCTAGCCTGAGAAAAGATCAAAATTCACACTATCAAGTACAGTTTCTACTGAATGTGTATCCCTTCCACACCATCATAAAGTCAAAAAATTATAATTCAGACCTTTATAAGTTGGGGCCCTCTGTATTTGGGAATAAAGAAATATAGTTCTAGGCCTTCCTAGGGAGTTATTTCCTATCATTGTACTGTGGGATGGTGGGGTCTGGTCGGTTAGGGAAAAGGGCAGGAGGGAAACTCAGTGGGGGCATAGAGCTGGGGGAGAATTCAGCTAGTGGCAGCAACTGTGAGGATGGCCTGTTAGGATTGGGCCATCCTCATGTGCAGGCCTTCTTGATTGGATTAACAGCACTGCCATCGGGAAGCCACCTGCGACTAAGATCATGCATTGTCCAGGTAGAACCAAATGGGCCACCAGCAGCAGGAGCTGGGCATCGTAAGCCAAGATAGGTTCTGTAAGATCCTATTGTGGGGCAGAAGGCTAACAATGATGCATGTGACAGGGGCAGGAAGTGCCTTTCCAGATTCTAAGAATACAACCACAGTCGTATCCTTTCAGTATCTATTACAAGGGACCCTTAAGATAAAGTTGTTACTCATATCTCAGTGGAAACCAGTATATTTTATTGAAATTCAAGTATAGGTTACTGAAATTGCACTCCTAATATTTTACCTGTTTCTTGATAATTTATGAGTTTAAAAAATCTCTATACTGAAAAAAGCCATTAAATAGATGAAAAAAAGTTTTTTTATGCTTGCTCCCAAAAGGAATGCAAGTTACATATTTTTTTTTCTTGGAAAAATTCAGGATGTCATATAAGCTATGCTACTGGGACTGGGATGATCTAACCTAGCTTCTTCGACTCTGAGGGCCGTGAAGGCAAAGTAAGTATATTTTGTGCTGTAATCTGACTCACACTCACATACAAAAATAAAAATTTGAGGAGAGTATTTTCCCTTATTGCATGTTATATCCTCTAATATTTTCTGCTTTATTATATTTTATAACAAAATACGAGCTGTGACCCATGAAGCTGATGTCATTACCCAGCAGTGGGTCATGTTGTCCAGTTATAAAATAGTAATCAAACAGGACCATATAGAAATCACACTTGGTCTGTGTTGTCCTGGATAGGTTTCTTTCCACATAATGGCCATTTCAAAAAAAAAAATCCCTTTGCATTACCTTAAGCAAAACTACAACAGTAACTTGTGTTTTCCTTCTCTCTGATACAACTCACTGCAGCTATATAAAACAGGATAATATTTGATCTCCTTTGGCTGATTTCTAAAATAAAACTGTGTACAAGTTTACTTACATTTGTGACATTTTTTCAGAAAGAATCAATAAATAACCACCTAATGCTTAGGGGAAAAAAAAAAGGAAAGAAAGAAAGAAAAATTTAATTCCAAACAATTAAATATGGTGCATTATCTAGAGAAAAAAGAAATGTAGTAGAGGACATCATTGGGATAAGTGGCAAATTTCAAGTACTGAATGTAAATTACATAGCAGTATTGTATCCAGATTGGATTTCCTGATTATAATAATTGTATAGTAGTTATATAAGAGAACGTCCCTATTCTTGGAAAACACATATTGAAGTATTTCAGGATAATGTTGTGTCATGTCTGCAATTTCATTTCAAAGGGCAAGTGGTTCAGAAAAAAATAAAATATATGAAGATGTAGGCATGTACAGAAAGAGAATCATGTGGTGATAAACAAATAGGGAAAAGTTAACACCTGTTGAATCTGGCTAACAGATACCAGATTTATACTGTCCTTCATCCCATTCACGCAATTTTAATATACTTTTGAAATTATATCAAAGTAAAAACCTAAAAAAAAAGAAATATACTTCTAAATAACTTATGGTTTATGGAAGAAATCATAATGGAAATTTTAAAATGTTTTGGTCTGAATGATAAAAATGGTGCCTTGGAATGTAGGTAAAAAAAGAACATAGAGGAAGATCCTCAGCTTCAAATGCATAGCTTATAATAGCTGTCTCAAGATGCTAGCAAAAGAACATTCACCTTCCCCCAAGAGACACACAATTGAAGGAATACAATAATTAAGGATAGAAATTAATAAAATAGAACACAAATAAACAACAGAGAGGATCAACAGTATCAAAAGTTGTTTCTTTGAGAAGTCAAAGAAAATCGACAAACTTCTGGCAAGATTCATCTAGTGGAAAAGAGAAGACAATGAGAAGCAAGTCAGAAGTAATGGAGATGCTGCAGACTTAGATATACAGTTAGAGTAAATGGCTTTCATGAAGACTTCTACAAAGCATTTAAAAAGAAAGCATATCTAAGTTTACCAAACTTTACTGGAGGGACTTTGGAAAAAATAATCCTGAATTTCTTTTATGAGGCTTGCAACAACTGCATTTCAAAATCTGGCAGTGGTACCATAATGAAAAATTACAGAACAAACACATTTATGACTGGGTGTTATATGCAACTGATAAATTATCAAACACTACAGCTGAAACTAATGATGTGCTATATGTTGGCTAATTGAATTTAAATTAAAAAAATAAACACATTTATGAACACAGATATACACATCCTAAATTAAAATACTAGAGGAATGAATGCAGCTATATATAAAAGTACTCTATATAATTAACAACTTGGGTTATCCAAGAAATCAAAGAAAACTCCTCAACCTGATGAAGGGTATCTATGAATTACCTGCTGCATTGATAACTTAAAATCTTTCTTCTTGAGGTCAGGAACTAGAGAAATTGTCTGCTATCCCTACTTCTATTTAACATTATG
The DNA here is from genome assembly GCF_009829155.1 of Mustela erminea. Lineage (NCBI taxonomy): Eukaryota > Metazoa > Chordata > Mammalia > Carnivora > Mustelidae > Mustela > Mustela erminea. Next base: position 44,838,842 of record NC_045628.1, on the reverse strand, counting down.
CTGGAGGAGGTCTCAGCATGGACGCGGAGGTAAGAAAAAAAAAGTTGAAGAAAAACATACTGTCATCCATATTACATGCTCATATGACAAATCGAAGAAAATAATCGAGTTAATATGAAGGCTTAGCAAGGTTTCTGTAAGCAAAATAAGTATCAAATAATTAATTGTGCTTCTAAAGATATAAAGAGATGGACGCAGAGAGAGCACATTCTGCTGACCCTGCCTGATGGTACCCTCCCAGAGGAGTAGTTTGATTTTGCATCCCCTTCTTCCTTGCATGCAGATATATGACAGAAGCTGGAGCAGCCTCCTTAGCACACAGGATGAAAACCAGGCGCTGAGAATGTCACAGCACCTACATGGGAAGGATACAGTCTTCTGACCACGAAGCCACTATTTATCCTCAGTCTATTATAGGAAAGAAATCTCCATTTGTATCTTTTTTAAAGCCAGAACTATTTTGTACTTTGCTACAGGAGCAAAACCATTATTCTAATTAATATAGCTAGGAAAAGTTAAGAGAAGAGAAATTTAAAAAAAAATACATTAGTGGAGAACTTGGAATATATCCATGACAATCCGGGCTGAAGGAATGGTCAGGCAATTCCATGAGGGATTTAAGAATGAAGTCTCTGTAAGTATAAATGTCTTTAGTTAAGGAAAAAATGTGAACTTCGAAATGAAAAGTGTAGTCCATTGCTAGTTACTCTGGGTATATCAACGTATATAATGAGACCATGCAAACTGAAATACACTGAAGAATTCGAAATGGCTAAATCCTTACATGATAGATATCTATTTTCAGGGAAATGGAGAGATAAGATTTAGCCTCATAGCTAAAGAAGCAGACTGTGCTTTAGTCCTCAAGGGACACAGGGACATAGGTAGTAGCTGTTGGGGTGTCTAGGGGGGCTCATCAGGACTTCTGAAGCATTTGCTCTCGCCTATAACAGGTTAGTGTGGCGTGTGCATTATGTGTAGGAATTCATGCACATGTGTGTCTGTGTGGGGGGGGGATGGTAAGTTCATTTTCAATTTATGGGTGGTTAATTTTGTCTAAACAAGTAAGAGTGGAAAAGGCAATTCATCAAAGAAGAAGCAGCAATTAATTGTTTATGTTTTGGTTTCTTTCTGTCTTTCCAGTCTCTCTTGTTCTTCTCTCTCATCTGCTCATGATGTATTGGCCGCTGCGTCTTACAGTGGTTATGTCTGTATGTGTGTCATAGCTCATTGTTATGGTGAGCCAATAGAGAACCGTGGGAAAGTCTTTGCATTGCAACTTGATTTCAAGTTTTCAAATAGCTACATTCTATTTTGATTTGGGGCCAAAATGTATTTTGCTTAGATCTCAACTCCTCATTAATAAAATGAGGATGGTATCTGCTATATCTGTTTTAAACCGAAACACATTCTTAAGTAAAAAAAAAAGAAAAGAAAAGAAAATGGGTATGAATCTTGACTTTGCCACTATCTAGTCATATCTTCTGAGACCTATCAACAGAATTTCTGGGCCTTGTCATTACCATACTAAATATACACACATGACAGAATTTTTATTAATATTAAATGAATTAATGGAGGTGAAAGTGTATAGAACAAGGTTTCACATTAGTGACCCCTTAAAGAAAAAGTTGATTTAATTAATTTATTCTCACTTAGGATTGTGTGAATATCAAATAAGAATAATGAGAAGGCATTTTATAATTTAAAAAGCAATATACAACTAATGGCATATTCTTAAACAAGTACCTTCCTTAGAAAGATTACCTCTTGGGCGCCTGGGTGGCTCAGTGCGTTAAAGCCTCTGCCTTCAGCTCAGGTCATGATCCCAGGGTCCTAGAATTGAGCCCCGCATCAGGCTCTCTGCTCGGCAGGGAGGCTGCCTCCCCTCTCTCTGTGCCTGCCTCTCTGCCTGCTTGCGATTTCTGTCTGTCAAACAAATAAATAAAGTCTTAAAAAAAAAAAAGGATTACCTCTCCATATATCATTTAGAGAATGCATCTTCTTAGTTCACAGTTGTTAACAATATCAAGAATGGGTTATGCCTTGAACAAGTAGTATCTTACATAAATTATGCCCTTTCAAAAGTATGATTGGCTGTTCTAACATAACAAAGGTCAAAGTGAGTTTAACCTGAATTTTTTATTTCAGTGCAAAACTCATAAAATTCATATTTTATGAAAAATATTCATGCCATCATATAAAGCTTATTAGTGATCAAACATGAATTAGATATTGAATGAGTTTTAATATTCACGATCAGAGATTCTCAGATGGCTTAAAATCCTATTCAAGTCAAAAGAGAAAATAAGTATAGTTACAGAATCATTTCTGACATTCTCTTAGTGAGTTTATGCTATACACCTATGTAAAATATGCAATGTCATGACTTCTCAGAAAGAAATTTAAGAAGAAAACTATGAATCTCATGAAAGGCTTGTTCTTTTTTAAGTTATTTAAAAGTTTAATTATTTTAAATAAAATATATTTAAAACACATTAATTATATAAAGCATTTCTATAGTGATTGCTCCAAAAAATGAAAAAAGTTTCCTAATTAATTTGTGAGTTTTCTAATTTCTGGTAAAGTATTTCAGCATTAGATATTCTTAAATAAAAGGATTCCCTAATTTCTGAATTACATAAGATGGTAACAGTCTAAGAATACATTTTTTAATGTTCACTATTTATAGTTCTTCCTTGTTATCCTTTCAACAATCAGTTAAAATTAATTTTTAAGAATTAAATTAAATACCACAGAATTAGAAGACGTGAGATCATATCTCTATGGGAAAATTTAAAACATAAACATTCTTTCTAACACTTAAAATCTGGTATAGTTATGTCAACAAGAATGAAGAAACCAATTACATTTTGTGGCACAGGAATAATAAAAGGAGTTCAGAGAAAAAGATCTGTATTTTGCACTGGAAACTAATTTAATCTGGGCCTAGAAAAATGGATTAGATTTAGATAAGTGTTATGAGGCAAGACAATCATTTATATTGGGAAAACAATATGAAAACATGGCCATGATATGTATATTTGGTGAAAAAAGAAACAATTTGGTACAACCAAAGGATTCATACCCAAAAATAATGAAAGATAATGCTAATAGAAAAAAATATGGTCAGATAATTCCCTGGCATTAAATAATAAGCAAGGATGAGCTAATTCTGAAAGAATAAGCAGTATATTGCCACTGAAACATTGAGATAGTACTGGATAGTACTGGATAGTACTAGAATGATAGTGTTCTACCAATTAAGGGGATGCTAATTATAATATGTAGAATATGTAGACATATAATCAAAAAGTTTGAAACTCTGCTGCCTTAAAGTCAAGGTAAAAAATATATAAAATAATTGTGGTAAACATAATAAAATAAGGGCACCTGGGTGGCTCAGTGGGTTAAAGCCTCTGCCTTTGGTCTAGGTCATGATCCCAGAGTCCGGGGATCAAGCCCCACATCGGGCTCTCTGCTCAGCGGGGAGCCTGCTTCCTCTTCTCTCTGCCTGCCTCTCTGCCTCGTTGTGATCTCTGTCAAGTAGATAAATAAAAATCTTTAAAAAAAAAAGATAATAAAATAATAATTCTCATCACTTATTAAGTGCGTATAGAATTGTATTAACTTGTTTATTCCTAACAAAAATCCTTTTGAAATGAGAAAATGGCTCTCTACCCCCCACTTTTTTTTATCTTTACACTCCAGATATAAGAGATTTACAAGCAATTATCATATTTTCTAAACTAAAAAAGAAATTTAGATACTCATTTTTAATATTTTCTCTCCATAAGTTGAGATTATTTGAAAATAATTATTTTCTTAATCATTACTAGAAGGTCATCTTTATCATAGAGACTTTTAACTGTGTTTATTTACTCAAAAATACTTATTAGGTATGATACAACAGAGAACCAAACACTTGTCATTAATTAGAAATGTCAATAATTTTGAATAATGGCTTTATTTACTTTTTTCTTTTTTTCTTTAGTAAAAGAAAAATATGTAACTCATGCTTAAATTAAATAAAGGCTTTAAATTTTTTTGACCATAGCTAACCAGGAAATTCTGTGTGGTACAAAAGATGTCACCCATTACAATATATTTTAAGATTTTAATACATTTCAAGGTCTTCTTCACCTAGTTTTAGCTACATTAAAAATAATCGATAACAGGGCACCTGGGTGGCTCAGTGAGTTAAAGCCTCTGCCTTCGGCTCAGGTCATGATCCCACGGTCCTGGGATCGAGCCCCATGTCGGGCTCTCTGCTCAGTATGGAGCCTGTTTCCTCCTCTCTCTCTGCCTACTTGTGATCTCTGTCAAATAAGTAAATAAAATATTAAAAAAATAATAATCTATGACATCATGTGCTTCAACTGGCCTTAATGTTTTTGCTACAAGAACTGGCTTATGAATGATGTGTTAAATGAATGTATTTGATATCTTACCCCTGAATCTGTAAAAATATCCTAATCAAAGCATCAACTACACCAGTGGTCAACTTTAGATGGTTACTTGAGAAAATATCTTCCATGGTATGAACATATTTCCTTCAATAATTCACAAAAGATTAATGATTATTATGTTTCATTATTGACATGTTTATACTTTTCAACTATGTATTTTCTTTGTATAAATGTTTCTTCAAATATTTGGCATTTTGATTTCCACAGATATTTCTTGAGCAATGAATGTAGTTCAATGGTAATCATATTTACCATGTAAATTAAAAAAAAATTCTTTTTTAGCCACTCAAGGAAAACCAAGTACTACTTCAATAATATGTGGATTTTTGTTTTCTACTAAGACTAAAACGATGTTTCTAAACATTTACTACTAAATGCAGTGAAACTTATTAAAGTTTTATTAAATTTGTTGCATGATTTGGAAAATTGTTAGAAAAAATTTATAAATACCTTCAAATTTTGGATGTTACTGTTCAGATATCTTGCTTCTGATTATAGCATTATGCTTTTATTATTTAGTATCCCAGCTTAATCTATATCTTACAGTCAAGCTCATGGTTATCATATTTCTATATCCATAATTCATGGAAACTTCTTGAAATTTTTTAATTATTATGACTGAATATTTAATTTTTAAAAATTTTCAACATTTTTATTATAGTAAAATATGTATAACATACCGGTTACCACTGTGATTATTTTTAAGCATATAGTTCAGTGACATTAAGTACATTCACATTGCTGTGCAACATCACCACTACCTATCTCCAGAATGTTATTTGTCATTTTTTTTTTTGATCGGGTATAATTGACATATAACACTATATTCGTTTCAGGTATACAACATAATGGTTTGAAACTTGTATACACTCCAAGATGATGACTGTAATAAGTCTACTATCCATCACCATACATAGTTAGAAAATTTTTCTTGTGATGAAACTTTTAAAATTTACTCTCAGCAACTTTCAAATATGCACTATAGTATTATTAACTAGAGTCACCATGCTGTATGTTACATCCCCATGATTTATTTATAACTGGAAGTCTATGCTTTTTAACTTCCTTCATTCCTTTTGCCCACCTCCCACCTTGCTTTTCCTTTGGCAACTGGTAACCTGTTCTCTGTATCTATGAGCTTTTTTTATTCGTTTTATTTATTTGTTTATTTTGTTTTGTATTTTTAGATTCCACATATGAGTGAATTCATGATATTTGTCTTTCTCTGACTTCATTTAGCATAATGACCACAAGTTGCATTCATGTCACAGCAAGATTCCATTCTTTTTATGGCTGAATAGTATGTATGTGTCCTTATATATATTCCACATCTTCCTATCCATTCATCCATCAGTAGACACTTGGATTGTTTCCATATCTTGGCTATTGTAAATAATGCTTCAGTGAACATAGAGGTGCATAAATCTTTTCAAATTAGTGTTTTCATTTTATTTTGGATAAGGACCCAGGTGTGGAATTGTCATATGGTAGTATTTTTAATTTAAAAAAAAAACAAAAAACTCCATACTGTTTTCCATGGTGACTATACCAATTTACATTCCCACCAGCAGTGTACAGGGGTTCCCTTTTCTCCACATCCTCATCTACCCTGGATATTTCTTCTCTTTCTGATAACTGCTGTTGTAACAATTATGAGGTAATACCTCATTGTGGTTTTGACATGCATCTCCTTAATGATTAGTAATGTTAAATATCTTTTCATGTACTTTGTTGGCCATTTGTATGTCTTCTTTGGAAAAATGTCTATTCAGGTCCTCTGCCCCCGTTTTGGATCATTGGTTGACATCATGGAAATTTTTCTTAATGCTAAGCCACATACATTTTGACATTTTCACACTCTTGTTAAAATGATTTTCCAAAATCACTCTGAATAGACTGAGAAGTTATAAAGCCTAGAGAAGATGGTATAATTGATGCATGTATAGTGAAAGAGTATCAATCAGGCCTTAAATGCAATTGATACAAGTTCCTTAAAACTTTTAAATTCTAGCTATATACTTAATTTTAAAAAGCATGTAAGAAAGGGAAACTATGAACTTGACCAAAAAGAAAACTGTTATGAAAATGCTGTACTCTTCAAAATGCTTCAAAATGGTATTATGAGTTCTAAAATTGGTAAAGAAGTCACAATGACTAATAGTGGTTGTGAATAGCCATATGTCCCTGGCATGATGTGCATTATTGCTAATGGCAACACTGTTCAGGAGAATTGATTCTGAGTGTGAAGAAGCTTTGAGTCAGACTTGAGTACTGAGTATAAAAGAAAAAGTGATCTATAATTTTGTGTATAAAGCTGTGCTCTTAAAATGGTAAAGAACGCTTTGTATGTGTATGCATACACAGCACAGTGTTTGGAAAGCTGTTATTTCTCAAAAACCTGTCATACCTTTAACGGATCATAAAATTAAGTAAATATAGTATTTATATAGTATGTCTACTTTACTTTGCCTCTATTCAAAATGTGAGAAAAAGGAAACACTGGCTTAGAGAATTTTTGTTGAATTTCATATCCCTGTAATTTCAGATTGTTAATATAAATTAAGTAGTCAAGTGTTTTTCAAGTGCCACTCATTCCTTTGGTGCTATTTAAAACTCTGACCATATTCATTTTCTGTTTGTGAGCTTTGTGCATAATGAAGCCAGTCTGTAAATAATAAATGAAAAATAATTACAGAATCATAAATTTGGCAGTAAGTGACTGAGCCTTACTGGATCTTACCGAAATAGTAGTGTTTTTACATAAAAGGGGATAGATAAAAAGAAGGGAAAGAAAATTCTAGAAAGTGTATGAGAGGAGAAATTTTTTCTTGTTTTAGCCCTTTCTTTCTTTCTTTCTTTCTTTCTTTCTTTCTTTCTTTCTTTCTTTCCTTCCTTCCTTCCTTCCTTCCTTCCTTCCTTATGAAAAACCCTTGGGGCATTTGGCTGGTTCAGTCAGTAGAGCATGTAACTCTTGATCTCCGGGTTATAGATTACTTAAGAATAAAATCTTTAAAAAAGAAAGAGAAAATTCCTTTACTAGCATATTTTAAATCCTCCTTCACAACTTTAAAATAGATGGATAATTTAGTATTGAGTGAGCAGAACATCTGCTCTGTATTAAGTGATTCTTTTTTTTTTTTTTTTTTAGAGGAGAAAATAAAAACCTTTATTATTATTATTATTATTACTATTATTATTTTGGTAAGAAAACTTTAATCCCAAGGGTTCTCATTCCTTTTTGTTGTTGTTGTTGCTGTTGTTGTGGTTAAATAACAGCCCTTTAATTATATTCAATATTGCCCCCTCCAGAACAAGTAATTCTGTAGGGGAGAGGAAGGGGTGTTGAGCAGCGGATGGGGCTCGTGCACCACAAGTAGCCCAGGGGCCGAGGGGCAATCCTTGGCTCAGCCAGTGTGCACGGGTTCAGGTCTGGTGGTGGCTGTAGCCAGTGGTCCTGGTGCTTGTGTTCTGCTGGCCAGCTAGGACCGCGGCTCCAGCTGGCATGACAGGTTGTAGCTGTCATCCTCGCTGAGCCTCTCCACAGCCCAGAACCAGGCCGTGAATGGATGCTGGGGCTCTAGGCAGTAATTCTCTGCCGCCGCCTGGAGCAGCATGATGTCCGTGAGGACTCGGTATTCCTTATTCTTTTTGCGGTGGTTGATCTCATTGCCCTGCAGGTAGTCCTCCATTGCTGTATCCAGCACCACCAGGTCGGAGAGGAAAGTGCCAAGGTATGGGACGACACCCTGTGTCATGAGGGGTAGGTTTGTCATGAGTCCCTGCTGTCTGGTGCCCACAGGGGCCCTCCCCGAAAAGACTTCAGCGTCCTGGCCCACCCCACTTTCCCACATGGAAAAGGGCCTAGGACCCTTAGTTGCTTCCCCTGGATTCCTGTATTAAGTGATTCTTAGTACCCACTGAGATGGTACAAAATGAGAAAGGAAAATCCACGAGATGAGAACTTAGGTTTGAAATGTGACTACAGATAAGTTTTATCTAATCATTTGTAAAAATAGCTTACTAGCATGAATGGGTGAAGAATTTTCCACACATTTCTTATATTTTGACAACAGGAATTAAGATTCTGGAGTACATACTGAGAACAGTGGTGTGGAAGCATGATCCATGAAGAAAGTTCTGCAGTTGTAGGGTTGTGATGATTGCATAGCAGTGTAAATGTACTCAATGTCTCTGAAGTGTACCTTTAACAATGGTTAAAATGGTAGCTGTTACTATATATGCTTTATTATAATTAAAAAGTTTTTAAGATGGGGTACATGTGCTTCTGAGGGCATGCAAAATCTTTCTAAGAGGTGCACTGTACCAAATTCATTTAAGGAAATACCATTTTCAGTTTTCAACCTCTGTATGTTCTCTTTCCTAGAACTGATCTGCCTTGGAGCACTCTTGTAAACAGAGTAGTCTACTTACTACTCCCCCCACCACAACAATCACTCTGTTCCCACATTAGAGAGAAGACATATGTCACCCACTTTGAATATTGTTATAGTACAAAACCCAAAGGGCACCAAACCAAAATAGAATTCAAAATAAGTTACAACAAGCCCTTTGTAGGGATTATTGTCTTTTCCTTCCTAAGATATTTCTTTCAAAAATGTATGTGAAGTTTCAGTTATACCAAATTAAATTGTCCTAGAGATAGACAGTATAATATAGTGCCTACTGTTAAAAATACTTTATGCATATTTAAAATTTTGCTAAGGCCTCCACCTTGGGCCATTTTCTGTCCTATCTCACTTTATCTTTAAATGAGTTATCACTGACAAAAGTAATTTTTTACTCCTTCCAGTAGAATATAAACTATTTGCTCATTGTTTTATTTCTGGCACCTGTTATATAGTAGCTGCACAGAACATATGCATTTAATGAATGAATAAGGGGGGAAATGTAAGGAAAGAAAAATAAGAAGAGAATGAAATAAAAATTAAAATGAGAAAGAGGAGAAAATAAGAAAATGGATTTACTTTCCCTTTACATGTAAACACTGAAAGATATGAAAACATATCTTAGAGTTTCAATTTGGTGTTGCATACTTTCTAGAAGTTCTGAGGTTCACTTTTACTTTTATCCAGCTGTACAAATGTACAGTCATGTTGCAGAATTCAAAATCATGCTGCACTCTCATATCTGAAATCTCCAGCTTGCCTTTCCCTTCCTCATATTTTTCTTTTTTACTAGAAAGTCTGCCCCCACTGAAACCTTAAATCATGAAGGCCAGTGTGCATTGTTCCCCCTGGAACTATTCAAAGCCTCCAAGAATCCTACTGATTACTCTGGTTCTCCATGGCCATTCCCTCCTTGCTCCCTTGAAGCACATATACGCTGTAGCTTTTCAACTGTTACTGCATTCCATGCTGTTCTTAGTGATTTGTTTGCTAACTGTTTCATGTAAGTTGTTCTTAATTCCAGAAGTATTTTGAGAGGACAGGGCAGAGGCCAGGACTTCCATTTCTCACATGTGGGACACATAACAGAATAAATTAAAGACATGACCTGTTTTATGCTGGCATTCAAGGGAACTTAAGCCCAAAACTTCCTACCCAACATTCAATGTTTCAGTTGCATCCTTTCCACCAAATATTATCTTTGGTCCTCAATCCCGTATTACTCAACACTGTTCATCAATCTTTCCCTGTATCTCTTTCAGTTGGTTTTGCTATGGTTGCAGCAATATGATTTGTGTTTGATTTATCCAGGGTCTGTATCCAGTGCCTACACTGTTTCTTCTTTTTTCTACTAATACAGCTTGTATAGATATGATGAAACAATATATCTCTCAGTTCAACAACTTTATTCATGATTATTATGTTTATGTCTGTTCCTATTCTTCAATACATATGTATTGATTATTCACTATGTGCAAGACACCATATGCAGCGTCTCATTCACTGGTGTGCCTGCAGTTTGAGGATAATGGGATTGTACAATATGGAATAGCTGCCTCTCCGTAAATATCATTGCATGGAAGATAGTAGAGATCTCAGAACTGGCTACTTAAAGGAAAGAAGCTGATACCTGAAAACATTTCTGATGGAAAGGAGCTTTCTCCAAGCCTCTAAATAAAGTGGCCATGTAGTCCTGCTACCTCTTCAGTCCCAGGCCTTCCTCTCTCTTGCAGTCTATACAGGCAAGTTACAATAAACCAGAGGAATTGCTGGGGTGCCTAGGTGGCTCAGTGGGTTAAAGCCTCTGCCTTTGGCTCAGGTCATGATTCCAGGGTCCTGCGATGGAGCCCCACATCGGGTTCTCTGCTCAGCGGGGAGCCTGCCTCCCCCCACCGCCCCCCGCCTGCCTCTCTGCCTACCTGTGATTTCTGTCAAGTAAATAAAATCTTAAAAAAAAAAAAAAGAAAAGAAAAAGAGGAATTGCTGAAGGCAGATGTCATAGAGAGGATGGAGTTTATGGTAACTGGCAAATCTCTCACCCTACGTGTATGTACCTAGCAGACGTACTGTGTGGGGTGCAGACAAGAAAGGGACACTGGCATCTCATTCCTCATTTGGATATTCTCTGTCTTTTTGTGTAGTAGCCTACCTGCTCTTCATTGGTTGTCTTTTTAGTAGGTAGACAATGCAAAGGGAAAAGTCAGAAACTACATGTAATTTAAGTTCTTAATTGGATTAGATTGGTATGGTTAAGTACCCAAAAATGACCTGAAACCAGCAAGATTTTCTCATGATAGTATTAGAAGGAAAAAGAAGAAGAAGAAGAAGAAAAAGATTAGGCATAACATAGTTTAATATAGGGCGCCTGGGTGGCTCAGTGGGTTAAGCCGCTGCCTTCGGCTCAGGTCATGATCTCAGGGTCCTGGGATCGAGTCCCGCATCGGGCTCTCTGCTCAGCAGGGAGCCTGCTTCCTCCTCTCTCTCTCTGCCTGCCTCTCTGCCTACTTGTAATCTCTCTCTGACAAATAAATAAATAAAAATCTTAAAAAAAAAAAAAAAAAAACATAGTTTAATATAGTTGGTTGGAAAGAAATTTTAAAAATGAATTTAAATTTTGTATACTACAGAGTTGAGAATGTTCAATTAATCAGCTCATTTGAATAAATGAGGAAGTATGGGAATTAAATTCTATACAAAATACACTCCAATATGAAGCAGTAGAAAGTTCATGGACTTCACAATCAGGGACATCGAAAATTTGAAACATGACTCTTCCTGTCTTCTAGTTGTGTGAACACGAGCAAGTTGCTCATCGTTTCAGTTGTTTTTAATCCATAAAATATGTTCATATTTATATTAGTTTAAGATTTAGTGAAGTAACAAACATGCTCAGATCTCCACACATATTAGCCTCTCAAAACTTGGTAGCTCCCTTGCTTATTCTTTTTCCTCTTTCCCCAAAAATTGGCACCTGAAAGAGATTATATCTGGAACAAGGATAAGAAGTCATATGACAGGGGCACCTGGGTGGCTCAGTGAGTTAAAGCCTCTGCCTTTGGCTCAGGTCATGATCCCGGGGTCCTGGGATCGAGCTCCGCATAGGGCTCTCTGCTCAGCAGGGAGCCTCCTTCCCTTCCTCTCTCTCTGCCTGCCTCTCTGCCTACTTGTGATCTCTGTCAAATAAATAAATAAAATATTTTTAAAATCTTAAAAAAAAAAAGTCATATGACAATCGCATTTGATTACAAAAACAAGTAGTATAAGAGCTCAAAATATAAGGGGCACCTGGGTGACTTAGTTGGTTACGTGTCCGACTCTTGATGTTGGCTCAGGTCATGATCTCAGGGAGTGAGATGGAGCCCTGCACAGCGTGGAGCCTGCATAAGATTCTCTGTGTCCCCCACCACTCCCCAGAAAAAGAACTCAAAATATAAGCATTTGACTTCTAGTTGATGACCACTGGTATTCCTCTGGAACTTGCCGAACAGGTGGGATTTTGTTAGACCCAGATTTTGGAGGGGCTGAAATGTAGATAGCAGTATTATTGGAGAGGAAAACAACTTTTATTTGAGCAAGTTGGTCATGTGGTGAGCACTGGAAGATAAATAATTAGGTCAGCTGTGAAATGGGTGGGGTCTCATGGAACTCTTGGAGTGAGATGTTACCAATAAACAGTTTCAATATAGCAGATGCCAATGATTACTTATCATTAGCATCAAACTTCATTTATAAGAAACATTCGCTATATAAACCATGTTCTAGCGTTTAAATTGTGTCACCTGAATGTTGTTGAATTGTTGTCAACTGAATGTTAGGAATGTTGATAGTTTGTTCCAGATGTTTTAAACTAAATCCTGAATAAACACATAAGAACAGTACTTACCTCCTGACATTGGAAAAATCTGTTTTCTAAATCTTTTGTTCTCTTTCACTTTAGTTCTATTTTATGCTCAAAACGATAAGTAATGTTTTATGTGTCTGACAACGACTCCTAAATAATTATTCAAGTCAAGAAATATGAGGATTCTGCTGCATTTCAAATGAACTAATCGGGAATTAGTAAAATAACATGAAGAACTTGGAAAGGGAAAACTAACAAAACATTCTCACTTACCGGTAGGTAATTTAACTTGACCTTTCTTAAATACATAGATTTGCACCTCATCCTTCATTTTAAGTTTATTTGCCATTTCCTTTAAAGAAGTGGTTCTTAACACTAGATGCATATTATAATTACCTAGACAGATTTTTAAAATTTATCAGCGCTGAGGCCCACCTGCAGAGACTCTGATTTAATTGGCCTGGGCTGGAGCATGCGTAATAATTTGTTTCCAGAACTTCCCAGGCGATGCTAATGTGGAGTTACTTTTGAGAACAATCTCTATAAGGCTTCCTTCAGCTCTTCCAGAAATGGTGAGTTACTCTGTTTTGGGGGGCGTCTCATAGATCTATTCATAATTCTGATAGCACTTGTCATGCAGTATTATAATATACCTATTTAGGCATCAGTCCTCTGGATCTGGATCTGAGAATGTCTAAGAAGTAGAAGTCTTTGTTGAGTATCCAGCATCTACCAGTGTTTGGGGTGATTGGGACAGAGGTCACTAACTTTTTGTAGGTAGTTCAACTCTGTGCAGTTATTTTAAAACATACCTCAGGAAAAGCAAAGAGGCAACTTGTAGCAAGGATCCGAAGGTGGGATCCTTTTCCAAAGGTCTAGACTCTGGGTGTGAGCAGGGTTGTCGAACTGTGAAATGCCCAGGCAGCAATTCAAAATAGATGATTTCATCATGCTCATCAATGAATGAATACCAAAAGATGTGCTGTGTATATGCTCGTGTGAGGTCATCGATAAAGATTGGTGCAAATGTTAAGGGGAAAATAGTATAGACAATGGTTCTGGGAGAAGTCAGTTTTAGGTAGAAAAATACTTGATTATGATTCTTTCAATACTGCTTTTTAATTTACTCCAGTTTACAGCACAGACACAAGAACATAGTGTCACAGTTTATTTTCTTTATAAAAGTAAGGAGATTATGGGGCACTTGGGTGGTTCAGTCAGTCAGGTGTCTGACTTGATTTTCGGCTCAGGTCATGATCTCAGAGTTGTGGGATTCAGCCCCTCATTGGGCTCTGTGCTAAGAGGGAATCTGCTAGAGATTCTCCCTTTCCCTTTGCCCACTACCCCCCCCACACCCCAACACACTAGTACTCTCTCTCTCTCTCATAAATAAATAAACAAATCTTTAAATTTAAAAAAAAAAAGGTAATGAAATTATATCACCAAATTAAATAGTGTCCTTCTTTTAGGAAGTACTAACATATAGTCAGACACCTGATTAGTTTTCTCTTCTCAATTAAATGCTATTATTGGAAAGTTAATCTCATTTTAAGTATCAATTGATCGGCTTTAAACTCTTACCTATGCTAAGGATAAAGGCAAGCTAATTGCAGATTAACAGCATTTTAAAACAAATATAGAAGTAGTAAGTGGCTTGTGAATATTTTAGAAAATCCAGAAAATACATGTACCACTCACTCTAAATGAGAGAACAGTTTTCTCCTTGCCTCTCATGGAAGAGGGAACAAAACTTAGTGGTTCAAGTACTAACTAGAAATAAGGGTCAGTTCTTCCCGTGAGACTGAAGAAGAGGCACATTGGTACCCAAATTGTACCATTTTCTCATCTGAGAAATGTTTTGCCATGCCTCTGGTGCCTGCTTGGCAGTCTTACTGTTTAATCAGACCCGCTTAAATCTCAAGACATTAGGCCTCGCTGTATCTTACCACACTATGAGCTAGAAAAGGAATGTCAAGAGAAATCAGTATTGCTATAAACATTTCTCTCATATCATTTCATATTTTATAAACATGTGTTGCAAAAATGGAAGAATGAACATGTAATCATTCCAATATACTATGCCTTCCTTAAAGGTCCTAGGTGTGCCAGTTTCTGTTTACTGAGAGGTAGAAGAAAATTGAAACACAATTCTCAAGAACTAATATCATCAGGAAATCTCAGAACAAGGGGATGATCTGCCGGACTCTGCAGGAAACTCCAAAATAACCCCAGAAAAATATAAGTTTTAGAAAAGCAGAGACACCTGAATGGCCCCTAAACATGTATTTTTGCAATGGTGGCACACATTTGTTAAGCCATTACAAACATTTGTGATGATAAGACAGGAGCCAAATGACACAGATGCTCAGCTTCTCTCTGTCCTTGAGATCAGTGGGCAGGACCCCGCTAAAACAGAGCTGTGCTTTTAAATTCTAGGACAGAACAATTTGCATTTCAGTCACCTGAGGTGCTTGTTAACATGAAGATTCATGGCCCTTGCACACTAAATTAGAGTCTCCACCAGCAGAGCTCTGGAATCTGCATTTTAACAGCTCCCTGGGAAATTCTTCTGTGTGTTAAACTTGAGAACTTTTCTCCTAGTGTGGAGTGGCAGTTAAGACTTTGGAACAGAACCTAGGAGTTCTGGATTGTAATACCAGTTCATCTAGCCACTACAAGGTCAGTTCTGTGTTGTATTTGTTTTTGTATTCCTGTTATTGCTTGCAAAAAAAGGATTCAGTAATGTTTGTTGAGTTTAAGTTAATCAAACACTCGTTAAATCATTTAATGTTCAGATTTCAGTTTCTTCATCTATAATTAGGCTATTCTGGACTAGATGATTTTAACACATCTTCGAGCTATAACAGTCTGTGATTCTAGGTCTTTCTGTAGAGAAAGGCGAATAGATTCAGCCTAAAATCGAAGAGTTACCTTTTGTTTCTGACACCATTTCTTAATCTGTTTGGGCTGCTGTAACAAAATATCAGAGCCCACATGGCTTATAAAAAACAGACATTTCTTTCTAGAGACTGAACATCCAAGATCAGGGTGCCATCTTGGTCAGGCTCTGGTGAAGGCCTTTTCCTATTACGGTTTGCCCTCTTCCTGCTGTGTCTTCACTTGGTGGGAGGGGCAACGGAGCTCTCTGGTCTCTCTGAGCACTAAGCTCATTCATGAGGGCTGTCATTTATTGGGCCTCATGACCTAATCGCCTCCTAATGGCTCCACCTCCTAATACCAACATCTTAAAGATTAGGTTTCAACATACAACTTCAGAGGGACATAAGCATTTACACCATAGCATGCAACTTTGAGAATCCTGAACATTTCCTTCCCCTGATATGTATTCTATGAAGTACAGGGTCCTTAGGGGTTTTGTACTGGACTCATAGCTGAGAAATCTAAAGAGTAAGAGAGTATGACCAGTTGGCTGGTTTAAAGAGCAGCACATAGACGTTCATTGCATTGGCTCTCACCTGCACATATGCTTATAGTGAGGAAAAGAATGCCTAAGGGCTTCTAGGGGGATTGGGTCAGCTCCTATCTGAGCAGTTCAGTAGTGCATAGAAAAAAAAGTTGGAGATAAATCAGGGATTCTCTACAAGAAAAAGTAAATCAGTTTTAAACCCCTGCCAAGCAAGCCAAAAATGACGAAGTCACCAGGACAGTACATTGTAAGTAAGACTTACCTGGCCCTTCCCACCACTTCCAGCTAGGGGGGCCCCAGTCATAGGTTAGCGATGGGAGACAGAAGAACACCCATACCTCCCTTCCCATTCCAGGCACCCGCCTAAAGCAGTCTCTAGCCAGAAGAGGGGAGCAGGTTTACCTCTGCACAGAGTTGGAAATTTTATCTATTGCATCAAAATAGATGTTTTAGTTACTTAAGTTAGATTGTTTTAGGGATTAAAGAGACTAGAGGATTTACCCTGGATTTCAAGTAAGTTGAGAGGAGGGAAAAAAGGAGCCTTACAGAGAGGGTTTGAATAAATAATGAAAGAAAACCATGAAACTGGGTGTTTTTTTTAAAACATTATATTATAGTTTTAAATTCTTGTGTTTTGTACTAACAATGAACCTACAAATATATGTTGAATATTAGTATATGAAGAGAATTCTTCCTGATCTCTGGGTGATAAAAGGTTTGTATGACATTGCCCCCAAACTTGGTGAGATTCTACTTTATATCTAGAGGATAGTGTGTCAGTAATTATATTTTAAGATATAGTAACATGGATATAATTCATATAAAGCTATGTTATGAATCTTAACTGGAAAGGTTTGACAAACTTTCATACAGCAAGGGCATTATCAAGGTTTCTTGGAGAATGGTAGTTTTCTTCTCTAAACTGAGAAGCAAAAAATAACAGCCGATGGAAATGGCAGACTAGTAAAAATATAGGGTATTTAGAAAGAGAGAATTGGATAGTATGGAATTAGATTGTGGTTGATAGGAGATTGTAAAAAATGGAGTCTTGGGATGGTATTTGTATGAACATAGAGGTTTTTAAATAAAAAAGGCTTGCACTGAACTTGCTGCAAGTAAAATGCCATTTTTGAGGTCAAACTGAGGGAAGACATGATTTTATGAGGTTATAAACATTTGCATTTCATTGGGACGCCTGGGTGGCTCAGTTGGTTGGACAGCTGACTTCGGCTCAGGTCATGATCTCGGAGTCCCGGGATCGAGTCCCGCATCGGGCTCCCAGCTCCACAGGGAGTCTGCTTCTCTCTCTGCCCTTTTCCTCGCTCATGCTCTCTCTTCCTGTCTCTCTCTCAAATAAATAAATAAAATCTTAAAAAAAAAAAATTTGCATTTCACAAAAATGCAAAATATGCCTTTTTAAGCAAAATATGTACTGTATCTATAGAGTCTAAACTATTAACTGAATTCTAGAAAATATTAGAATTCAAGTGTCCCCATGTTTACTTTAAATGAATACCAATGAAATGCTGGTCCCTTTTGGAAAGAGTGTTATGAATGAAAGGGAAATATTAATTATCTTTGGAACCAAATTGCTGGCCATCTGTGTAAGGAAAATTGTGTGTCTGAGAGCTGCATTTCAAGAAAAACTTTATGAACCTGGAGATTTAGAGAGCCAAAAAAATAGCATACTTGGCGTGATGGTAGTGTATCCTATCAGGAGAGACTAATGTTGACCTTAAAAAACAAAAGAGCAAGCTGTTCTACCAGGGAACTTAGTTCATTCAGGCAGAGTGGAGGAATTGGAATTTGGGGCCAGCAAACCATAGGCAAGTCTGGAGAAGAGGAGAGATGATTGCTTTTATAGAGGAAAGGAAGAAGCTTGAGAGGCTTTTTCACTGAGTTCTCATTGGCTGGGCTGTTGCTGGGTAAGGAGGAATTCTTTCTTCCTCCTGCTGGGATATGTAAAGTGAGCTTCTTCCTGTTGGGGAACATGAGGTATGCTTCTCATCAAGAGCAGTACTTGGGCAAGTGCCCTCCCTTCAGTTTCTCAGCACCATTTTAAATGAGGTTTCCTTGATTTATTTTAACACTAAATAAGTTAGAAATTTTTAGCCTGGTGGGCGCCTGGGTGACTCAGTGGGTCGCTGCCTTCGGCTCAGGTCATGATCTCAGGGTCCTGGGATCGAGTCCCGCATCGGGCTCTCTGCTCAGCAGGGAGCCTGTTTCCCTCTCTCTCTGCCTGCCTCTCCATCTACTTGTGATTTCTCTCTGTCAAATAAATAAATAAAATCTTAAAAAAAAAAAAGAAAAATTTTTAGCCTGGAAATTTAAAAAGTAAAAAAAAAATTATTTTTTCAATTTAAAAAAGTAAATGATAGCAAAACCCATTAAGGGTGAACCCCTGTGTGGCATTTCTCACATATATGAACACTAGTTAAAATGAACACTGAAATGGATGAAGGGGTTGAAATTTGGCGAAATATTGTCATGCAAATGGTTATGAGCTCATATGTTTAATACCATATGATATAAATGTAAAAAGTCTTTTGGGTTTTTTTTTTGGTTTTTTGTTTGTTTGTTTGTTTGTTTGTTTGTTTGTTTGTTTTTTGGGAAATAATTTCCTAGCAGAGTAGTAAGTAGCAAAGCACACCCAGTTTTCTGAGTTTTTCATACCGCATTACCATACAGGGCAAAGGTGGGCTGCATGCAGGGTGACTACAGTCCCAGTAGAGGGCGCACTGGCCTATAAGGAACTGTACATTCATAGGTAAGCAGAGAGGAGAATGAAGTGGCGTTTTGGAAAGGAAGAGCTCCAGAGCCCACAGAGATGGTGTAGTCAAACAGTCGAAGCAGAGTATTCTTTATCACTGGACAACTTTGGGTTTTATCTTCGTTTGCTATCAAGGACAAATTGCTTCACCTTCTTCAAGTTTATTTTTCTCATCTGTACAGTAGGTTTGTATAACATCTGACTTACGTGCTGCTAAAGTAGAATACAATGTCTATAAAATGCATGGCACTGATGAACACTCACTCCGTGAAAGGTTTTATTAATTTGACACCTTGAAATATATTTTCCTAGTTTATAAAGACTGAATATAAATATAAATATATTTATATTTATAAATATAGACGTTTAAAAACAAATATGAGATAATGATATTAAACATACTAGGGATGTAGTTCCTTAACACTGAACAGGTTTACAAAAAAAAAGGTTCATGGTGGACTCATAGTAAAATACAAAAAAAAAAAAAAAAATTCCAAATATGTCTCTGTGCTTAAATATTGTTAAAAATCTTTTGGTCTTCTTGAGCACATCCTTTTATAGCATTATGTAACAGAGAAAATACCCAACTGGTTGTCCTTTTGTATTCTTATAAATATATTAAAATATAAGATTATCCAACAGTTAATACCATTTCAATGAAAAAGTGAGTCATTGCTCTTCTGGCTCTTTCCCCCACCTCCATTCTCAATAATCACTCTCGATAGATTTCGACAAACATTTATCTTAATTAAGTTTTAAAATGTAGCTCTAAAGACCCTATAGTGAATTATTCTTTGAATATAAAAGCTTTCGTCTCATGAGGCAGATGCTAAATGTGTAGTGTTGAGGTTTCAGGTATGGTATTGAAATTTGTTAAGATTTAAATAAATGTTTTCATTTCTGTAGCAGTAATGGCTTCCCATTGAAGGTATGAATGCACTTGGGGATTCCTGCTGCAGTTCATAAACTACTCAAGTGCTGTGGCCATCTTCTGAATTATGGTATTACAGTCATTTGATGATCATCTATTATCCTGTATATCATAATCTTCCATTTCTAGGCTTTGAGTGCATAATTGAAATAATATGTTGGTGTTATATTATTAGAAATACGAATCTATAAGTTATCTCCTCTTGCCGAGTTTAGAGAAAATTTATTAGTATATGTCTCACTAAACTGATGGAATTCATAA
This sequence comes from Mustela erminea, assembly GCF_009829155.1. Classification (NCBI taxonomy): domain Eukaryota; kingdom Metazoa; phylum Chordata; class Mammalia; order Carnivora; family Mustelidae; genus Mustela; species Mustela erminea. The sequence goes on along the minus strand of NC_045628.1, from coordinate 44,818,737 downwards.
ATACAGCTTACATAAATATCGGTTTTAAAGCTATGAATTTTTTTAGTACAGCATCCCCAACTCATTTTTATCATCCAATTTTGAGGAAATGTCTTTTTTTCAAGGATTAAATAACTGAGCTGTGAAATTAGTTGTTGTTGACTATATATATCAGATGAGAGTAGAATGGGAGGGGGGCAAGTGAAAGTAACTCTTCCTTAAGACTTCAGTGAGTCAGGTTCCTGGGAAATGCTTACTGAGAAACAATAAATTAAAATGAGTTGAAGGAAGTGCCTTTTATGCAACTCATAATTAACCCTTGGAACCCTGCCATAATATATTATGAAGGCAAATAACTTAGCAAGATTCAACAAGAAATTAGATACTATATCTGAATCAGAATGTCACTTGCAGTTAATCTGCCTCTAGTAAAAATTATAGAGGTTATTAATTGTTAACTTTAAACAGAGCAAAGAGCAATTTTATTTAAGTAAAAAAAAAAATGAGTTCATTCAGGAATAGCAGAGGAATTGCAGTTCTGGACAAGGAAGCTATGGTGTACCATAGACAAATGTGAAGAGACAAAGGGAAGGTCAACTTTAATTAGATTTTAGGAGGAAAATGGAGAGGGTTGTCTTGAACAAAAGTTTATTGAAGAAGAGCAAGAGTTCTGGGTTGTGGCTAATAATTTGTTGGTAGTTGGTGTGCAGTTCCTGGGGCAGGAAGGGGTTCTTCCTTTTCTGAAAAACGGGAGATAAAATTCCTGTGCACAAAATGTCCTCCCTTGTCAGAATACTTTTCCTTCTTCCTGCTGGTTATGCAATCTCTAGAGGGGGGACCTGCATCAGAGCGCCCCCTTCAGGGCTTCCTGACTTTTTTCTTTTCTTTTTTTTTTTAAGATTTTTTAATTTACTTATTTGACAGACAGAGATCACAAGTAGGCAGAGAGGCAGACAGAGAGAGAGGAGGAAGCAAGGTTCCCTTCTGAGCAGAGAGCTCGATGCAGAGCTTGATCCCAGGACCCTGGGATCATGACCTGAGCTGAAGGCAGAGGCTTTAACCCACTGAGCCACCCAGCTGCCCCCTGACTTTTTTTTAAATGAACTCCTCTGCTTTCACACGATGATTACTACGCTTGTGTTTTAAATTATCACAAACTAGGGTCAGAAGAATAACATTGTTTTTGGTATAGCACCAGAAGCAGAGCTAAGTGTTTCGGAGGTTGGATAGATCAAGCTACCACCAAGTTTTTAGTTCTTACAAATTGTATTCTTATAAAGTATATGGTAGCGTTGTAAAAACCAAACCAAAACAAAACAAGAAAACAAACAAACAACAAATCCCCCCAACACACACACACACACACACACACACACACACACACACAAACATAAAAAAAAAATCAAAAACTCAGATTAAGTATTACATATTTTTTTCTTCCTGGATCAAAACATCAGATTATTCTCAGCCTTACTCCTATTTTTAATTACAATGGCCATATTTTCACTGTGTACCCAATGCTGGGTAGTGAAGACAATGAACAGCAGGGATTGAAAGATGCTTTGAATTGTTGTCAGTGTTGAATTGGATGTTCATCCTATTATCATCTCAGACATTGAATTAGGCAGCGGACAGGAATCTTCTTAATTTAGCCAAGTAGATCTGTTAGGGTATACATTCACATGCTTTCACTTCTGAGGAGAATAAACTGCTGTGGGAAAATAAGCTATTACAGAACCTCCGTAAAATAAAGTAGATCATGGTTTGTTAAGGATTAAATCAGAATTTACAAAAATTTAAAATTAGACATTCCTTTGGGATGAAGGTCTGAAGAAAATCTGAGCATTTTCTATTATCCAAAGTCAAAAAAGAAAGCTTGGACTCACTGCTATCTTGAGTCTGTCCTAGTGATATTGGCTCTTATTTTCAGTATTTTTATATTCATTTCAGAATATGATTTTACTTATGACAAGAAAGAGAAGGCAGTGGAGTAGGAAAAATCAAAACACAGCACAGAAGTGCCAAAGTGAGAAATTGTCAGTCTGTGTCATTTGAATACCATGTCTCCAGTTTGGAATCTGTTCCACCTGTATCAGCTTGGCCATTTTGTTCCTGTTAGTCAGAAAAAATGTCATTTTTAGAGTTATTATTAGGCTCATCCTTATTTATCCTCCTGAAAGGAATGAACTATGAAGAAGCAAGATTTTTTTGTCAGCATAAGTTGGATATCAAGATACGAACAAATACCAACAGCATTTTTAAAAAATTAGTATTTGGAAGAGCAGTTTTTGTTGAAATTAAACTAGTTGTTTCTGTTATGTGTGTCCAAAGACTTCTGCTCAAAAAATATAATATAAAAGATGGTGGGCGCCTGGGTGGCTCAGTCAGCTAAGCCTCTGCCTTCAGCTCGGGTCATGATCTCAGGGTCCTGGGATCGAGCCCTACATGGGGCTTCTTGCTCAGCTGGGAGCCTGCTTCTCCCTCTCCCACTACCCCCTCCTTGTGTTCCCTCTCTCATTGTCTCTCACTCTCTGTCAGATAAATAAAACCAAAATCTTTAAAAGACTGGTGTGGGTAAACTAAGGCCAAGTAAAGCTTCCTTTCATCAAACCGTAAATTTAATGATGACAGTAATAACTTTAAGTATTTTACAGTATAATCTTCCAAGTGTTTTTACTTTGCTTGGAATAATGCAAATCATTTCAACTGTTAATCTTCAGAAAGACAGTACAGTTGCAATATTCTGTTTTATAATGTCCTAAATATGTACTGCTCAGTCTGGTCCCACGTTTAATTTGCAGAGTTATTAATATAAGTACTTTGTGTATATAATTTATTTAAAGTCTAGTTTCTCTTCTTTTCCAGTAATCACAGTTGTGAAATCTTTCTGCCTATATAACTCATTATTAAACTATAACTTTTAGTTATCTTATTTTCATGAAAAATTGCAACTGTATTGATATATTATGAATATATTAGTGCATATATAATGTAAAGGTATTGATGCTGAAACTATGGACAGCCATATTTTTCTTCATTATTAATTTTCAATTTAGGAAAAACCTGCTGTTTTTTTCCCTAGGTAGGAGAGCAATTATTGGCAATTTGGGGTATACAAATGCTTCATTTTAGTATTACAGAAAAGCAATACTTACTAAAACTGGAGGGGGGATGGTCTCAGAATTTTCATGTATACTTAGCAAATTTATTATTAACCACATTTTATTTCTTTATCCCTATTAGGAAATTATGATGTAAGCAGTTTTGTTTGTTTGTTTTAATTAGAGAAAGAAAGGACAGGACAGCTGTAGTGTAAGTGCCTGACAGTTTGGGTGTTTTTTTGTTTTGTTTTGTTTTGTTTTAATTGTACTGCAAGTGCCTGACTTAGGTTTTTGATTGCCAAGGCAGAAACCTCAAAGTCTGGTATCTTCTTTTTTTAATTTAATTTAATTTTTTTTTTCAGTGTTCCAGAATTCATTGTTTATGCACCACACTCAGTGCTCCATGTAATACGTGCCCTCCATAATACCCACCACCAGGATCACCCATCCCCCCACACCTCTCCCCTCCAACCCTCAATTTGTTTCAAAGAGTCCACAGTTTCTCATAGTTTTTCTCCCCCTCCGATTTCTCCCAACTCACTTCTCTCCATCTTCCAATGTCTGCTGTATTATTCCTTATGCTCCACAGGTAAATGAAACCTTATGATAATTGACTCTCCTTGGCTTATTTCACTCAGCATAATCTCTTCTAGTCTCATCCATGTTGACACAAAAGTTGGGTATTCGTCCTTTCTGATGGAGACATAATACTCATTGTATATATGGACCATATCTTTATCCATTTGTCTGTTGAAGGACATCTTGGCTCTTTCCACAGTTTGATGACTGTGGCCATTGCTGCTATGAACTTTGGGGTACAGATGGCCCTTCTTTTCACTACATCTGTATTTTTGGGGTAAATACCCAGTAGTGCAGTTGCAGGGTCATAGGGAAGCTCTATTTTTAATTTCTTAAGGAATCCCCACACTGTTTTCCAAAGCAGCTGCACCAACTTGCATTCTCACCAATAGTGTAAGAGGGTTCCCCTTTCTCCACATCCTCTCTAAAACTTACTGTTTACCCTCTTGTTAATTTTGGCCATTCTAACTGGTGTAAGGTAGTATCTCAATGGGGGTTTGATTTGAATCTCCCTGATGGCTAATGATGATGAACATTTTTTTTATAATTTTTTAAATTTTTTTATAAACATATATTATTAGCCCCAGGGGTACAGGTCTGTGAATTGCCAGGTTTACACACTTAAGAGCACTCATCGTAGCACATACCCTCCCCAATGTCCATAACCCAACCAAACCCCCTCCCCCCAGCAACCCTCAGTTTGTTTTGCAAGATTAAGAGTCTCTTATGGTTTGTCTCCCTCCCGATCCCATTTTGTTTCATTTATTCTTTTCCTACCCCCAAAGCCCCCATGTTGCATCTCCACTTCCTCATATCAGGGAGATCATATGATAGTTGTCTTTCTCCAACTGACTTATTTTGCTAAGCATAATACCCTCTAGTTCCATCCACATCATCGCAAATGGCAAGATTTCATTTCTTTTGATGGCTGTATAGTATTCCATTGTGTGTGTGTGTGTGTGTGTGTGTGTGTGTGTGTGTGTGTGTGTGTATGTGTATACCACCTCTTCTTTATCCATTCATCTGTTGGTGGACATCTAGGTTCTTTCCATAGTTTGGCTATTGTGGACATCACGCTATAAACATTCAGGTGCACGTGCCTCTTCGGATCACTATGTTTGTATCTTTAGGGTAAATACCCAGTAGTGCAATTGCTGGGTCATAGGGTAGTTCTATTTTCAACTTTTTGAGGAACCTCCATGCTGTTTTCCAGAGTGGTTGCACCAGCTTGCATTCCCACCAACAGTGTAGGAGTGTTCCCTTTTCTCCGCAATGATGAACATTTTTTTCATGTGTCTGTTAACATTTTGTATGTCTTCTTTGGAGAAGTGTATGTTCATGTCTTCTGCCCATTCTTTGACATGATTATCTGTTTTGTGTGTGTTGAGTTTGAGGAATTCTTTATAGATCTTGGATATCAGCCCTTTGTCTGTAGTGTTGTTTGCAAATATCTTCTCCCATTGCGTGTGTTGCCTCATTGTTTTGTTGACTATTTCCTTTACTGTGCAGAAGCTTTGATCTTGATGAAGTACCCAAAGTTCATTTTCACTTTTGTTTCCTTTGCCTTTGGAGATGTGTCTTAAAAGACATTGCTGTGGCTGATGTCAGAGGTTACTGCCTATGTTCTCTTCTAGGATTTTAATAGATTCCTGCCTCATGTTGAGGTCTTTTAACCATTTCTCATTTCCAAAAATAGAAACATAAGGAAAACTCTTACTATGAAACTCTTTTTATGAAGCCAGCATTACCCTGATCCCCAAACCAAGCAAAGACACTACCAAAAAGGAGAATTTCAGACCAATATCTCTGATGAATATGGATGCCAAGATTCTCAACAAGATCCTAGCTAATAGGATCCAACAGTACATTAAAACTATTATCCATCATGACCAGGTGGGATTTATCCATGGGATGCAAGGGTGGCTCAACATTCGCAAATCAATAAGAAAAGAGAGAAGAACCACATGGTCCTCTCAATTGATGCAGTAAAAGCATTTGACAGGATACAGCATCTGTTCCTGATTAAAACGATTCAAAGTATAGGGATAGAGGGGACATTCCTCAACTTCATAAAATCTATCTATGAAAAGCCCTCAGTGAATATCATCCTCAATGGGGAAAAGCTGACAGCCTTCCCTTCGAGATCAGGAACGTGACAAGGATGGCCATTCTCGCCACTGTTACTCAGCATAGTAATAGAAGTCCTAGCAACAGCAATCAGACAACAAAAAGAAATAAAAGCTATTCAAATTAGCAAAGAAGAAGTCAAACTCTCTCTCTTTGTAGATGACATGATACTTTAAATGGAAAACCCAAAAGACTCCACCCCCAAACAACTAGAACTCATACAGCAATTCAGTAATGTGGCAGGATACAAAATCAATGTATAGAAATCATACAAACAAGACCCTTGCTTTCTTATACACTAACAATGAAAATATAGAAAGGGAAATTAGAGAATTGATTCCATTTACTATAGCACCAAGAACGATAAACTACCTGGGAATAAACCTAACCAAAGAGGTAAAAGATCTTGACTTGAGGAACTACAGAAAACTCATGAAAGAAAATGAAAAAGATACAAAAAGGTCTACAAGCATTCCATGCTTATGGATCAGAAGAATAAACATTATTAAAATGTCTATATGGCCTAGAGCCATCTATACTTTCAATGCCATCCTGATAAAAATTTCACCAGTATTTTCAAAGAGCGGAAACAAACAATCCTAAAATTTGTATGGAACCAGAAGAGACACCAAATTGCTAAGGAAATGTTGAAAAAGAAAAACAAAACTGGGGGCATCACATTGCCTGATTTCAAGCTTTACTACAAAGCTGTGATTACCAAGACAGCATGGTACTGGCACAAAAACAGACACATAGACCAGTGGAACAGAGTAGAGAGCCCAGATATGGACCCTCAACTCTATGGTCAAATAATAACAAAGCAAGAAAAAAAAAAAAACAGTGAAAAAAAGGCAGTCCCTTCAATAAGTGGTGCTGGGAAAACTGGACAGCTATGTGTAGAAAAATGAAACTCGACCATTCTCTTACACCGTACACAAAGACTGGTGTCTTGAATCAACAACACATTGCCAGCCAAAGACTAGGGAAGAGCCAGGTAGGTCCACCCCAGACGTCTCCTTTATTTTAGAGATAACTGGTTAACTTAATAACTGACTTTTTGACCTGGGTTGGTTTATTTTTTTTCTGTCATTGCTTTAATTCCCACTCTTATGTTTTAAGTTCACCAGTAAAAATTGAACCTGAGAAACTCTATCTATCCCCCAGCCCACCCCAATCAAAGCCAGCACTCTCTTTACCTGTGACCTCACTGGCCCCAGGCAGGCTGTGTTCTCTCCAGAACTTAACAAGTGATAATAAACCCTGTCTTTCAAAGTTTCCTGATGTAATGAATGTTACTGCTTAGGGCATCTTACAATCATACTAAGCCATAAGGGCTGGTCTAGTCAAAACATTGGTTTTGAAAGAGGAGAAGTATGCAAGGAGCTTTCCTGGCTCAGGTGAGTACCCCCAAGCATTTCTAGCTGATAACATCTCTATCAATGAGCTGATACCAGCACAAAACAGCAGCACACCTCTTTATATCAACTGGGTTCAACTTTAAGAGTCTTGCTTATAGGACATGCCAGGTAGAGAAACAGAGCAGAAGAACAGGGAGTAAAGAAAAAGCCTATTATGGGTGAGAAATTTTGCCAGATACTTTATACTCACATGTATTTGTACAATTAAGATTCTTGCAAACTTTACTGGAAGTTTGCCTCATTAAATTACCTGGAAAATTGAGATACTGAAATGCATCATCAGTTATAGGGAAGGGTTTTGAACTATACACAGAGACATTATCTTCTTACTTTGAGGTGCCCAGAGGTTCACATAGTGATGCAGACCACATTGTCCTGTCGTTCACATTCATTGGGGTTACTGAATCTTAGTTTTGCCCTTCACCAATGTATATGATCTTAGGCAAACTGCTCAACTTTCTTAGGGTATTTTTTGATTTTCTAGTTATAAAGAAGATAGTAATAATAGAACCTGATTCATTCCACATGGTGGTTGTTATGTGGTTAAATGAAGCAATACATGTAAAGCACTCAGCCCAGTTCCTGGCACATCAGTCCTAGATTCTTTTTTTTGTTGTTGTTATTTTTTGAGAATTTTTAAATTAACATATAATGTATTATTTTCCCCAGGTGTACAGGTTTATGTATAAACATTTCAGAGCATTCACCGTAGCACATACCCACCCCAATGTCCATAACCCAGCCACTGTATCTCTCCCCTCTACCCCCCGGAAACCCTCAGTTTATTTTGTGAGATTAAGAGTCTCTTATGGTTTGTCTCCCTCCCGATCCCATCTTGTTTCATTTTTTCCTTCCCTATCCCGCACGACCAACGCCTTGCCTCTCAAATTCCTCATATCAGAGATATTATATGATAATTGTCTTTCTCTGATTGACTTATTTTGCTTGGCATAATACCCTCTAGTTCTATCCATATCTACCCTCTAGTTCATCTATTGTTGCAAATGGCAAGATTTTGTGTCTTTTGATGGCTTCTTAGTATTCCATTGTATATAAATACCACATCTTTATCTATCCATCTGTTGATGGACATCTAGGTTCTATCCATAGTTTGGCTTTTGTGGACATTGCTGCTATAAATATTGGGGTTCAGGTACCCCTTCAGATCAGTACTTCTGTATCTTTAGGGTAAAGACCCAGTAGTGTGATTGCTGGATCATAGGGTAGCTCTATTTTCAACTTTTTGAGGAACCTCCATCTGGTTTTCCAGAGTGCTGCACCAGCTTGCATTCCCACCAACACTGTAGAAGATGTCACATTCTCCAAATCCTCGCCAATATCTGTCATTTACTGACTTGTTAATTTTAGCCATTTTGACTGGTATGAGGTGGTATCTCATTGTGGTTTTGATTTGTATTTCCCTGATGTCAAGTGATGTGGAACACTTTTTCATGTGTCTATTGGCCATCTGAATGTCTTCTTTACAGAAATGTCTGTTCATGTCTTCTGTCCATTTCTTGATTGGATTATTTGTTCTTTGGATGTTGAGGTTGAGAAGTTCTTTATACATTTTAGATACTAGCCCCTTAACTGATATATCATTTGCAAATATCTTCTCCCATTCTGTCAGTTGTCTTTTGGTTTCCCTGGCTGTTTCCTTTGCTGTTCAAAAGCTTTTGATCTTGATGAAGTCCCAATAGTTTATTTGTGCCCTTGCTTCCCTTACCTTTGGCTATGTTCCTAGGAAGAAGTTGCTGCAGCTGAGGTCGAAGAGGTTGCTGCCTGTGTTCTTCTCAAGGATTTTGATGGATTCTTGTCTCACATTGAGATCTTTGATCCATTTGGAGACTATTTTTGTGTGTAGTGTAAGGAAATGGTCCAGTTTCATTCATCTGCATGTGGCTGTCCAAATTTCCCAACACCATTTGTTAAAGAGATTGTCTTTTTTCCATTGGACATTCTCTCCTGCTTTGTCAAAGATTGTTGACCATAGAGTTTAGTGTCTATTTCTGGGCTCTCTGTTCTGTTCCATTGATCTGTGTGTCTGTTTTTGTGTCAGTACCATACTCTCTTGATTATTACAGTGCTTTAATAGGGCTTGGCATCTGGAACTGTGATGCCACCAACTTTGGCTTTCTTTTTCAGCATTCCTCTGGCTATTTGAGGTCCTTTATGGTTCCATATAAATTTTGGGATTATTTGTTCTATTTCTTTGAAAAAAATTGATGACATTTTAATAGGGATTGCATTGAACATGTAGATTGCTTTAGGTAGCATAGACATTTTCACAATATTTGTTCTCCCAATCCATGAGCATGGAGTGTTTTTCCACTTCTTTGTGTCTTCCTCCATTTCTTTCATGAGTACTTTCTAGTTTCCTGAGTACAGATTCTTTGCTTCTTTAGTTAGTTTTATTCCTCGGTATCTTATGTTTTTGAGAGCAATTGTAAATGAGATTGACTCTTTAAATTCTCTTCCTTCTGTCTTGCTGTGGATGTATAGAAATGCAACTAATTTCTTTGCTTTGATTTTATATCCTGACACTTTACTGAATTCCTGTATGAGTTCTAGCAGTTTGGAGTGGAGTCCTTTGGGCTTTCCACATAAAGTATCCTATCATCTGCAAGGAGTGAGAGTTTGACTTCTTTACTGATTCAGATGTCTTTTATTTCTTTTTGTTGTCTGATTGCTGAAGCTAGGACTTCTAGTACTATGTTGAATAGCAGTTGTGATAGTGGACATCTCTGCCATGTTCCTGACTTTAGGGTGAAAGCTCTCAGTTTTTCTCCATTGAGAATGATATTTGCTATGGGTTTTTCATAGATGGATTTGATGTTATTGAGGTATGTACCCTCTATCCCTGCACTTTGAAGAGTTTTGATCAAGAAAGGATGCTGTCTTTTGTCAAATGCTTTTACAGCATCTTCTGAGAGTATCATAGGGTTCTTGTTCTTTTATAATTATTATTACTGTATTGTATTGCATTGATTGATTTGCGGATGTTGTACCAACCTTGCAGCCCAGGGATAAATCCCACTTGGTCTTGGTGAATAATCCTTTTAATGTACTGTTAGATCCTATTGACTAGTATTTTGCTAAGAATTTTTTCATCCATGTTCATCAAGGATGTTGGTCTGTAATTATCCTTTTTGATTGGGTCTTTGTCTGCTTTGGGGATCAAGGTAATTCTGGCCTCATAAAATGAGTTTAGAAGTTTTCCTTCCATTTCAATTTTTTGGAGCAGTTTCAGGAGAATAGATATTAATTCTTCTTTAAATGTTTGGTAGAATTCCCCTGGAAAGCCATCTGGCCCTGGACTCTTCTTACTGTTTCAATTTCCTTCCTGGTTATGGGTCTGTTCAGGTTTCCTATTTCTTCCTGGTTCAGTTTTGATAGTTGTATGTCTAGGAATGCATTCATTTCTTCCAGATTGTCAAATTTGCTGGCATATAGTTGCTCATATGTTCTTATGATTGTTTGCATTTCTTTGGTGTTATTCATGATCTCTGCTCTTTCATTCATGATTTTATTAATTTGGGTCCTTTCTCTCTTCATTTTGATAAGCCAGGCCAAGGGTTTATGAATCTTACTAATTTTTCAAAGAAACAACTCCTAGTTTCATTGATTTGTTCTACTATTCTTTTGGTTTCTATTTCATTGATTTCTGCTCTGATCTTTATTTCTCTTCTTCTGCTGGGTTTAGGCTTTCTTTGCTGTTCTTTCTCCAGCTCCTTTAGATTTAAGATTAGGTTGTATACTTGAGAATTTTCTTGTTTCTTGGGAAAGCTTGTATTGCTATATACTTCCACTCAGGACCGCCTTTTCTGTGTCCCACAGATGTTGACAGTTGTGTTTTCATTTTCATTTGTTTCCATGAATTTTTTGAGTCCTTCTTTAATTTCCTGCTTGACCCATTCATTCTTTAGTAGGATGCTCTTTAACCTCCATGTATTTGACTTTTTTCCAACTTTCCTCTTGTGATTGAGTTCTAGTTTCAAAGCATTATGGTCTGAAAATATGCAGAGAATGATCCCAGTCTTTTGGTATCAGTTGAGACCTGATTTGAGACCCAGGATGTGATCTATTCTGGAGAATGTTCCATGTGCTCTAAAGAATGTGTATCCTGTTGCTTTGGAATGGAATGTTCTAAATATATCTGTGATGTCCATATGGTCTAGTGTGTCATTTAAAGCCTTTATTTTCTTATTGACCTTTTACTTAGATTATTTGTCCATTTTAGTGAGGGGAGTGTTAAAGTCCCCTACTATTATTGTATTATTGTCAATGTGTTTCTTTGATTTTGTTATTAATTGGTTTATATATTTAGCTGCTCCCATGTTAGGGGCATAGATATTTAAAATTGTTAGATCTTGTTGGACAGACCCTTTGAGTATGATATAGTGTCCTTCCTCATCTCTTATTATAGTCTTTGCTTAAAATCTAATTGATCTGATATAAGGATTGCCACCCCAGCTTTCTTTTGATGTCCATTAGCATGGTAAATTGTTTTCCACCCCCTCACTTTAAATCCAGAGGTGTCTTTGGATCTAAAATGAGTTTCTTGTAGACAGCAAATTGATGGGTATTGTTTTTATTTGTTTTGTTTTGTTTTGTTTTTTTAATCCATTCTGATACCCTGTGTCTTTTGATTGGGGCATTTAGCCCATTTACATTCAAGGTTACTATTGAGAGATATGAATTTAGTGCCATTGTATTGCCTGTAAGGTGACTGTTAATGTATATTGTCTCTGTTCCTTTCTGGTCTGTTATTTTTAGCTCTCTCTTGCTCAGAGGGCCGCTTTCAATATTTCCTATATGGCCAGTTTCGTGTTTGCATATTCTTTTAATTTTTGTTTGTCCTGGAAGCTTTTTCTCTCTCCTATATCTGGCCTAACTGGATATAGTATTCTTGGCTGCACAATTTTTTTGTTTGTTTGTTTAATGCTCTGAATATATTTTTCTGGCCTGCCAGTTATGTGGATAAGTCTGCTGCCAATCTAATATTTCTACCATTGTATGTTACAGACCTGTTGTCCTGAGCTGCTTTCAGGCTTTTCTCTTTGTCATAAGACTCATAAATTTTACTATTAGATGATAAGGTGAGGACCTATTTTTATTGATTTTGAGGGTGGTTTTCCTGTGCCTCCTTATTTTGATGCATGTTGCCTTTACCAAATTAGGGAAATTCTCTATTATAATTTGCTCTAATATACCTTCTGCCCTCTCTTTTTTCTTTTTCTGGGATCCCTATTATTCTAATATTGTTACATCTTATGGTATTACTTATCTCTTGAATTCTCCCCTTGTGGTCCATTAGTTGTTTGTCTCTCTTTTTCTCAGCTTCTTTAGTCTCCATCATTTGGTCTTCTATATCACGAATTCTCTCTTCTGTCTCCTTTGTCCTAGCAGTAAGAGCCTCCATTTTGATTGGACCTAATAACTTCTTTTATTTTAACTTGGTTAGATTTTAGTTCTTTTATTTCTCCAGAAATGGATTTTATTTCTCCAGAAAACGACTCTCTAATATCTTGTATGCTTTTTTCGAGCCCAGCTAGCACCTTGATAACCATCATTCTGAACTGTAGTTCTGACATATTGTTAATGTCCATATTGATTAGGTCACTAACCATTGGTACTGCCTCTTGTTTTTTTTGTTGTTGTTGTTGTGAGTTTTTCCATCTTGTCATTTTATCCAGATAAGAATAGGTGAATGAGGGAACAAAATACTAAATGGGTAGCAATGACCCCAGAACAATATACATAACCAAATCAGAAGAGACCCAAAACCAAAGGTAGACGATATGGGGAAAGGAAAAATACACACACACACACACACACGTATGTATGTGTGTGTGTGTGTGTGTGTGTGTGTGTGTATGCATGTGCATATATACATACATATATTTGACTGGTGAATAGAATAGAGCCACACTCTTGATTTTTGGTGTATTTTGGTTTGTTAGAAGAAATTATCTTCCAAAATTGTAAAGAAAGAAAATCTTATATATACACAAAAACCAGGGCATACACAATGAAGGGATGGGATATGACTGTAAAAATGAAAATTTAATAAGATTCTAAAAAAGGAATTGTTAAGATAAGAAGTTGGTTGAAAAAAGATAAGAAAAAGGAAAAAAGAGAAAAGAATGTGATCATGTTGGATACTAGAACAATACCATGTGCTAGATTTAGGGTATATTTTGATCTATTAGAAGAAATTGTGTCCTAAAAATGTAAAGAAAAATAACCTACATGTTTACAAAAAATAAGGTTAAATACAATGAAGGGATAAAATAGGACTATAACAATGAACGTTTAAAAACATTTTTTTAAGAAAGGTATTGTTAAGATAAACAAATTAAAAATGTTAAAAGAGGTAAAGTTAAAAAGTAGAATAAGAAAAAAATAAAATAAATTAACTTTGCAAGACTAAAGGATCATGGGGAAAAAGCTATGAATTCTATGTGTTGCTTTCCTCTAGCTCTGGATTTCTGCAGTTCTAGTTGATTAGTGAACTTGGTCTTGGCTGGATGTTCTTGCTGATCTTCTGGAGGAGGGGCCTGTTGCAGTGAGTCTCAAATGTCTTTGCCTGAGGCAGAATTGCACCATCCTTGTCAGTGTCTAGGCTAACTAATCTGCTTGGTTTTGGTCTCAGGAGCTTTTGTTCCCTGAATGCTTTCCATAGAGCTTTGGAGGATGGGAATGAAGATGGCAGCCTCCCAATCTCCAGCCCAGAATTGCAGAGAGCTCAGGGCCCCACTTCTCACTGCACCATCGTGAAAAGCAATCAATCCCTCCCATCTCCCTGGTCTCCATCTGCACTCTGTGCTCATCTGGCCTGTGACCAAGTGTTGTCTGTCTCTGGCCCACAGCCCTGTTTGGAGTCTCCAAACCCAGCAAATTCCTCCAGTGTTCTCCCGTGCCACTCCTCCTAGAGGAGGAAGGTGAGTCTCTCTGGATCTGCTGCTCGTTGGGTTCCTGCACAAACAGCAGAGGCCCGACTATGCCTCAGATCACAGTTCAAGGTAACACTGAACTGAGAGCACACTTCTTGGCTCTTGTCTCTGGAGCTGGCTTCCCCACTCTGATACCTGGGAGTTCTGTCACACTCAGACATCCCTGGTCTTTGTGTGACTCCACGGGCCCTAAGACCACACTGTCCTCACAAGGACTCCACCCCTGCTTAGCCTCTGGAGTGATGTCCCTCAGTGGAACTGACTTTTTTTTTTTTTTTTTTTTTAGTGGAACTGACTTCTGAAAGTTCCGATTTTGTGCTCCACTGCTCTCTCACTTGCCGGGAGCTGGCCCTTCCCCCCACAGTTTATCTTCCCATCACTTTGAATTCACTTCTCTACATGTCCTACCTTCTGGAAAGTGATTGATCCTCTGTTTCTAGAATTTCTGCTCTTCTCTTCTCTCTCCTCTTGAGTTTGTAGCTGTTCAGAATGCTTTGATAACTATCTAGCTGAACTCCTGGGACCTGACATTACCTACAGCTCCTACTCCTCCCAGTCCTAGATTCTTATCAAAATTAGTTACTATTCTTTACATTTGTAAGCACTCATATATATCATTGCATAATCTGAATGATTTCAAAATGGACCCAGCAAGTAAACCTAAAGCATTCTCTTTTTAAAATAGGGTTTTTGAGACCATATAGGAGGAGGAATTTATGGACATTCTCACAGGAGCAAGGAAGCTTGAACTTTTTAAAAAAACCTTTCAGTCAGCTGCAAGCCCCCAGCCTGGACTTAATCATTCCCATTCTTGGCAGCCAGTGTGATTTCACAAGTTTCAGTACCTCATTTACATATCAACTCAACCAATCCCAGTTTAGCCTAGTTTCAATCCCTGTTTTGCATGGGGAACATGAGTGGGAACTACAATCATAGCCTTTTGCCTATGTAATTCTGCTCTCCTCTTTGTCTTTCTGAGGACACAGTTCAGGTTTATGCTTGAATCTGTGTCTCCCAAATTGCAATTCTAATTGTCTGATTAAGTGCCTGTTTTCTTAAATCTTCATTGAATTCATGGTCAACATCAAATATATCATTTCTTTAATCCCGTTCCTAAAATCATAGTAATTATCAGAGCTAGAATTCAATTCAGAGCTTCCATTTATTTCCCTTTGCTCTCTTTATTTTGAAATATGTATACCATAAAACCTAAAATCTGAAATAAAAAAAATTAATATATAACAACTGAAATTTAAAAAAAAAGTAAAACCCAGTACAACTACTGTCAGTATTAAGTGAATATTTTTAAAAAACAAAATTCAGCCAATAAATTTGAAGATCTAATTGGCTTTAGTCAATGATTTCTGAATTGGGCAGCATCCCATCTAGCAGGTAGAGTTGTGCTCCAAGGCACTGAACAATATGGAAGGTTTTCAAAGGCAGAGAAGTGGTGGAGAAAGGAATTTATTAGCAAGGAATGTACTGCTTCAGGCCAAGTCCTAACTCTCCTGAAGGGAACTGAAGGAGCAATCAGGGTTTATCTTCTAGTGTTAACTAGGAATTTCCAGATTGGCTGTTTAACAGTTACATTCCTGGGGAGGCTGAGACTATAGTTAGATTAGCAATTAAATCTTGCTTTACTGCCATGGGGCCTTGATGTGAGTGACTCCATTTTGGGCCCCTAATTTTCTTTTTAAGTGTTCACATGTTGTTTCATTTGTTTTGAATATTTTACTGGCATTTTATAATTCTTTGGACACAATTGCTTAAGCCTTCTTTATACTCCATCTCTCTCTGCAGACACTCCATTCCATTACCTCTTTTGCATCTTAGAATAAATCACCACCCTGCAACTTGTGAGTATCTCTCTTAGTCAAGTTTTTAAAAATTCACCATGTGTATGTATTCAAAAATAATGTAATGATATTGTTTTGTGTGTTTTTATATTTTATATAAATGGTATTATGCCATGTGTATTTTTCTGCAAATTGCTTTTGCCTTCAATATTTTTGAAATTTATTTATGTTGAATTGTAAAGATACAGTTGGTTTATTTTAACCATTCTAGAACATAACCTGTGTGACTATATCCATTCCCCTATTGATAACACTTAGGTTGTTTTCAGTTTTCTCTATTAAAAAAAAAATATATATATATAGCAATGAACAGTTGTATTCCTATCTGATTGTACAAAAGTACAAGAGTTTCCCAAGAGCTTATATTTAGAAGTAGAATTTCTGGCTAATATGGTACAGACCTCTCCTACTCTATTTGTTTTTATGAATGCTGTAACAAATTATCATATACTGAGTGGCTTAAAGCAACATATATTTATTATCTTGTAGTTCTATAGACTCTAGGTTTGACAGTCTCTCTGAGCTTAAATCAGTGTTTCATCAAGGCTGCATTTCTTGCTGGAGCTATGGGAGACTCTTTTTTTTCTTTCTTTCTTTTTTTTTTTTTTTTTTTCCCTTGGTTTTAGAGGCTATCCCTATTCTTTGGCTCATGACTCCATTCCTCCATCTTCAAAGCCAGAGATGAAGAGTTGAAGCCCTCTCATTTTATCTCGCATTTATTTATGCGACTACTTCCATAGTCACATCACCCTCTAACCAGAGCTGGGAAAGGTCCATATTTAAGGACTTACACTATTACATTGGGTCCAGTTAGGTAATCAGGATAATCTCCCTGTTTTAAGGTCAGGTGATCAGTAACCTTAATTTGATCTGCCACCTTAATCCCCTTTTGCATGTAACCTAACATATTTACAGGTTACTAGGTTTAGGACACTGACATTTTTGAGGTCATTATTCTGCCTACCACATCAACATTATGCAATATTGTCTAATAGCTCTCTAAGATATTTGTACTTGCTATGTTCCCACAGGGAATGGCTAAGTGTTCCCTTTTCTCTATTTCTGGTCAGTGTTGAATGTTATTGGAAATTTGCATTTTTGCTAATCTGAAGTCTCTCATTGTTGGTTTAATTTTTATTTTATCAATTAATTGTGAAATTAAACTTTCTATGATATGTTCATTTATTACTTTGGCCTCCCCTTTTGAGAACTACTCTGCTATTATTCCTTTTGCTAGCTGCAATGCCTTTTGTTTTCATATTAATTTGAGGGGTTACTTATGTAATCTATTAACTCTAAGTAGGTTGGTTGGCTTCCCCCAGACTGTCTGTCACTTTATTAAAAAATTCTTTTACCTGATTTTTGAGTAACAATTAAAATTTCAATTGGGAAGGGTATGAGAAATCGTGAGTGCTATGAAGTATGTAATCCTGACGATTCAGAGACCTGTATCCCTGGGGCAAATATTACATTATATGTTAATAAAAATAATTAATAAATTTAAAAAGAATTAAAATTTCAATGCAACAAAATTTATTGACCTTTTACTGTTCATATATTTTACTTTTAATTTGAGAAATCATTCCTAACTGGAGATTAAAGATATTGTCTTGTATTTCTTTTATATTTAAAAAATATTTTTCCTTAGGACATTTAAGTCTTTAATCCACCAGGAATTTTCTGTGCTGTAAGGCAAAGATCCAATTTTATTTTATTTTCCATATGGATAACAATTGTTTCAATCCCATATACTGAATTTTCAATCATTTCCCCATGCCCTTCCTCCATCTGAAAGCCTACCTTACTTATTTCTACTTAAGATATAATCCTTTGTCTTTAAGCCCTTATCTGTAGCTTCTACTGCAAACCCTACTCTTACCAAACTGTAACAAATGCTGATCTGCTGTGTCTTAACCTGGGTTTTGAGGATATGAGTGTATTAGTTTTCTTGCAGTAATAAATAACCTCTAATTTTTTTTTCTTCTTTTTCAACACAAGTTTGTCATTTAGGTTATAGGTTGACTGTGTGTCAGTTGCTCCTCTGCTTCTGCCCCATATGTATATCCATTCTTGAATCCAAGCTAAAGCAGGAGATGCTCCTCTCTGGGAAGTGCAAGGAAAAGAGAGAGAGAGCTGTTGAAATCATGCAGTGATTCTCAAAGTCTTTGCTTGGATGTGGACTGCATCATATCCACTCATTCCCATTTGTCAGAGTCACATGATGAAGCCCTGTGTTCATGGGGCCAGTACAGTTCACTCCTTCAGCAGAAGACACTACAAGTCACAACACACAGAGCAAAGGATGTAGGATTCTCTTTCAGAATGGGAGAGTGAATAATTGGAAAAGTTCATCAATCTGCCAGCATGAGTGTGATTTCATCACTTGTATTTGTTAATTGCATATGTTTTAGACACTTGCATATTGATATATTTTACATTAAAAACAACAAATTAATAATCTGTTCATACTGTGTGAAAGACCCTTACTGAATGCTATAACAGAAACTATGAAACAAAACTTTAAGCCATGCAGTTGACATTCAGAATATCCAGTGGAGATAATGGAGACATGGTGACATAAAGTTTAAAGATAAAGAATATTTTCTAGAAATAATGTCTGACATACAGATGGAAGGAGCTCATACAGTTCCAAGCAAGATGGATAAAGGCCAAAGTAAAGGAGGATTTCCATAAAAAGGAAGAATTGGTTGAACCTGATATTAATGCTGTGTTAATGAAGCTTAGGGTTTTAAGTTAAAGGTGTAACATGTTAGATTCGTCCATATATGACTCATCCTGAATTCATTTTCATAAATTGTACAGTTCCCTCTCCATTCTTCTTTAGATATTTACTTGCTCTTTCAGGTATACTGATTATTATTATTATTATTATTATTTTTCCTAAACAGCCATGCTCTTGCATTCCTGCTCCAGCTGTTCTCACTGTCTGGACTTTCCTTTTTTTTTTTTTTTTTTTCCCTATGCTAACAGCTAATTACTCCATGTTAATTTAGTGCATATAAAGGTTGATTGACCTTTATATGTACTTTTGTTATAGTACTTACAACTCAAGGTGTGCTATGCCTCTCTATTTTCATTTACCCACTGATATCTAAAGGAGCAACTTAAAAAATATATGATTAGTGGGGGAATTGGGTCCCTTACTTTTTTTTTTTTACTACTTTCCTCCAACTTTTTTGCTGAGATTTAACACATCATTCAGTACAGTAGTTTTTAATGGTGGTCACACCATTCAGGTATTATTCACAGAGAGGAATAGAAATAATATTGGGAAAGTGCCATTTCAAGAAACTTTTGACCTGAAATCAGAAATTTTTTTTTTTAAGATTTTATGCATTTGTCAGAGAGAGAGCACAAGCAGCAGGAGAGCAGGCAGAGGGAGAAGCAGGCTTCCAGCTGAGCAAGGAGCCCAATGCAGGACTCAATCCCAGGACCCTGGGATCATGACTTGAGCTGAAAGCAGCTAGCTGCCCAACCAACTGAGCCACCCAGGTGTCCCAGAAATTCTGTCTTAAATGTTGGTGGTCTGTGTAGTTATTATAGTCTAAATCTTCTCTTTCAGGAAAGCAATCAAAACCTTAATTAACTTAAAGGTGCAAGAAGGAAAAGTAAGAGATACCCATTTATTTTAATCATTGTTCTGACAATAATTTATCATAATTACTTAAGTATAAGCAATATAACTTATCACCTGATTAATTGTAAAGACTTTACAAATGGTGGTGAAACCTATATTCTTTAATTATAAGGTAAACATTTAATTAATATTTGCTTGTGGTTTTCCTGATGTTTGAACTTAGACCTTATTTTTACCATGATAAAAGATGAGTTACAGAGTGTTTTCATGACCTACAAGTGAGTCATATATTGTGTTACATATATTAGAGAGGTACACAATGATAACTGATAAGGAAGGGATTTATAAATCCCAGTAGACCAAAGTGTTACACCAAGTAACATTTAGTGCAGTTTAAGATTATAAAATACCAGATCCTGTGGGTGGCTCAGTGGGTTAAGCCTTTGCCTTTGGCTCAAGTCATGATCTCAGGGTCCTGGGCTTGAGCTCTGCATCGGGCTCTCTGCTCAGCAGGAAGCCTGCTTCTCCCTCTCTCTCTCTCTGCCTGCCTCTCTGTCTACTTGTGATTTCTCTCTCTGGCAAATAAATAGAATAAATTATTTATTTATTTAAAAAGGTTACAAAATATCAATCAGGTTATAGGATAAAGCAAGGTAAAGGCAGCAAAATTACAGATTTTTTTTTTCTGGAAAAATTTTTCCTAATTACCTAGATAATTTATTTTAGTCATCTTCTTTAGAGTGTTCAGTATAATATAATTTGATTGAATTTGATTTTAAAGGCTGCTTTCATACATTAGATAGCTGGATGAATATCTGATTTGGGGGTTGGATAGCTAGACTGCTATATATTCAGATATTTATATGTTTAGTTTTGAGGAATTTAGGAAACATTAAGTATATTTATTCTTAGAGTAATGAGTACTTGAAAATGAAATGCAACTAATTAAGCCCAAGGAGGAGAAACAAACCAGACATAGTAAAAAGAATGAAAACATAAAGAAGTATCACAATGTACAAATATATTGGATATACAAATATATTGGCTCCTGGGTGACTCAGTCAGTTAAGTGACTGCCTGCAACTCATGTCATGATCTCAGGTTCTTGGAATCAAGCCCTGCTTTGGGCTTCCTGTTCAGTGAGGTGTCTGTTTCTCTCTCTCCTACTCTCCCTCCCCCCTGCTTGTGTACTCTCTCTCTCTGTGTCAAATAAATAAATAAAATCTTTTAAAAAACCAAATAAGTTGGATGCATTATATCATGTAAACCTATAAGGAGTAGTAAAACTTTTGTCTTACATAAATTGTTCATAAAGTGCTAGAATTCATAGACCTATTTGGTGGACTATTTTTTTTTTTAACTGTAGTTTACTCCCCTCCCCCCATTTTCTTATATTGTACCAATCAATTTCTTTTTGTCTGCACAATATCCAAACCCATTCCAATTTAGGTGAAATCTTGTAGGAATCCTTTGGCAAGGTGGAGCCCATGTTTCCCATGATAGCTGAATAGAGTCAGGCATTCTATTTCTTCAAAAGATCCATACCTTGAAGATGAAAATAATTGTTTGTGAAGGTTAACTTAGATTTTGTGCTATAAATTTCTATGACTTAAAAAAAAGAATTATTAGATGGATCAGATTGCCACAATACTTAAGAGAATCAATTACTAATCAATTCAGCATCCCTTTCTGCAAAGATCTGTGAATGGCATGAGATTCTGCCTACTTTCAAGTTAACAAGTTAACTTGCTACAGTTTCATGGATGCTGGTAAAATATATAAGACTTGTGCCTCAGAGAAAAAGGGTAGTTTTTCACTCATAGGAACAAAGCAGTTTGTTGCTCACAGCTATAGCAGTAGCCGAATTACTAGTACTTATGCATGTTTCCTGAGTCCCATTTTCGCAGGGCTATGTGAAGGGTGTTAGATGACACTTGTATACTCAGTGAGATGAATGAGGGGAAATGAGTACTGGGACTCAGAATCTTTCATACCTGCCCTTTGTTCCAGAGGAAAGCACTCTCCAACTCTGTCTTCTAAGCTGATTCACTATACAAACATCCTTGAATGCAGGGTAGTCAGAGCCTTGCTCATAAGACCTACAGTAATCTGATAGACTGATAGAAAGTTTTTTGTTACCCAACGCTCATAGAGCATGAGTTATTGTATATTGTAAGATCTACTCCTCAGAATATTATGATCTGAAGATAGAACAAGAAAGGAAACTTTAATCTGGAATGCTTTTCAGAATTTTGTATTAGCACTACTATTTTTTTAAGATTTTTATTTATTTGGCAGAGAGAGACATAAACAGAGGGAACACAAGCAGAGGGAGTGGGAGAAGGAGAAGTAGGCTTCCCTCCCAGCAGGGAGCCCAATGTGGGCTCAATCCCAAGACTCTGGGATCATGACCTGAGCTGAAGGCAGATGCTTAATGACTGAGCCACCCGGGTGCCCCTGTATTAGTGCTACAATTAAGTAGAAAACTCTTATCTTGCATAAAGATTATCAAATTTACTTATTCATTCATTCATTTATTTTAAGATTTTTATCTATTTGTCAGAAAGAGCATGAGTTGGGGGGAGAGAGAGAGAGAGAGCAGGCGCAGGGGGAGCAGCAGGCAGAGGGAGAAGCAGGCTCCCTGTCATTGTCAGGGCAAATCTAACTTCTGTTCCAAAGACTAATCATTGACTGACATGCCTTGTGATTTAGTAAGAGTTTTGTTTTATTTTTTGCAATCTGAAAACATGGATTCATGTTTAATGCTAGATTTATAACAAGCCAACATACTTGTTGAAAATGAATTTTTAAGATCCCCCCATGTTTATTAGACATGATTTATGATATGTTCATTGTTTTATTTTTTTAAGATTTCTTTTTTATTTATTTTAGAGAGAGAAAGAGGGAGAGCAGAGGTGGGGCTGGAGAGAGAGTAAGAGTACCAAACAGCCTGATGCAGGGCTTTGATCCCACAACCCCAAGATCAGGTCCTGAGCCAAAACCAAGAGTTGAACATTCAACTGCCTGCACCAGACAGGCGCCCCACTATATTCATTGTTTTAAATGCACACACAGAATTATTCCTTCAATTTTTTTTTCCCTTGATAATGCCATTTCTGTGGCATTTGCAACTGAATGCTATTTTTTTTCCATTTTCATGAATGATAGTGACAATGGCATTAGTACCATATACACAAGTGGCTCTGATAATACATAGTCTGACCTTTATCTCTAATGTGATCAGCATGGGCTGCCACCCTTTCGACTCTGACATAACAGCTGTTTTGATAGCTGACTGCAATCAATCATTGCAATTGACTGATTCAGCAATGCTGAATTGCTTTGAGCGTTTCTCTCAGAGAAACTACTTCACTCTGGGAATTGATGGCTAATGTTTTTCTTACTTTATATGGCTTTTGAGGGAATCTGATAGAATTATGACCAAAACAGAATGACAATGTACAAGCCTAATTTAAATAAACATATGTTTAAAACTATGCTGTGAACTAAAATTAAATTTAGAGACCTGGTTTTAGACATTAAGA
Organism: Mustela erminea; assembly: GCF_009829155.1. Classification (NCBI taxonomy): domain Eukaryota; kingdom Metazoa; phylum Chordata; class Mammalia; order Carnivora; family Mustelidae; genus Mustela; species Mustela erminea. Next base: position 44,795,578 of record NC_045628.1, on the reverse strand, counting down.
ATGGGTGTCTTAAATACAAAGATAAAAAGAAAATAGAGGGACTCCTGGGTGGCTTCGTCATTGGGTGTCTGCCTTCAGCTCAGGTCATGATCTCAGGGTCCTGGGATGGAGTCCCATATTGGACTCCTTGCTCAGTGATGAGCATGCTTCTCCCTCTCCTACTCTCCCTACTTGTGTTCCCTCTCTCACTGTCTCTCTTTCTGTCAAATAAATAAATAAACTATTTAAAAAATCTGATGTCATTTTACATGCTTGTTAGTCTTATTACACTAACAATAAAACTGAGTATCAGTAGAAAACTGTTTTCTAAGATGTAAAATTAAAACAAAGGTAGAGATACTGAATTAAAAATATCATTGTATTTATCTTTACTTTTAATCCTTGGGGAAGATGAGAAGTCTGAGAATCTAAGAGATCATTATGTCAGTGCCCATTGTTTTGTGGACTCAAAATTAGAGTATCAAGGTAATAAGTGATGTTTCCAGCATCCATAGTGGTATCAGAATAGAGTTGTGGATCAGTAACTGGTTGAAAAAGAGATGTGGTAGAAGTCCACTTGCAGAGCTAAAAGAAGGGGAGAGGGGATGAGAGCCTCTAAGAGCCAGTTTTCCTCAAGGCAGAAGTATATAGGTATCGCTGAACTCACCAGTAAGCGGGACTTTGAATGATGTACCTCCTCAAATACACAATCTATCAGTGTATTATGATTGCTGGTATCCCTGTATACACTGTCCAGTCAGAGCCTAGTGATGTCTTTGTGGTGCCAGTACAATTACTAATTCATAGTACTGTAACCCAACAAACATGAGTTCATTCCTTGGTGAATCAGAAATGACATCAGATTGAGTTATCCCACAAGGAAGAGTTGATTTGCAGTAAATAAGGAGATCACAAGGAATGGCTTCCAAAGCCATGACTCCCCAAGCAAGCCTTTCATTTAGGGTTCCTTTTATTTAGGGTTAGGATGGATATTTAGATAGGGAAGGCTTATCATCAGATGGAGAGGTGGGCGTAAAGTTGCTCACGGGCCTTACAGAAACATGCCAACACATATATAGTATGTATGCAAATGAGGCTTGTAGCCCTCCTTGAGTGGAGACCTTAGTATTATAATAAGGTAACGGTAAGCATTTTTCCTTCTAGAGGTCATCATTGGTCCATCTGCACAGGCATACATTAGGGGTTAAGCTCAAACTGGTCTGGGTGATCTGGGACTACAGGAGATCTTGTCAGGGCAGATGCTATTACTTGAGGGGCAATTTTGCTTTCCACTTGTCTGAGTTAAGGGATAAGCTAGAAAGAAGAGGTTAAGAAAAAATATGGGACAAATGGTGGTGAGTACAAGCAGGTGGGCAGTAAAGGTCAGATCTTGGGGTCTTACTACTGATAATACTTTCATAACCATTTATTTTGCCTTGATTTTTTGCTATAATATTTTAAGCTATCATCTTGTAACTGTCTAGGCTTTTAAAGAGCTGAATAAGGAAATTCTTTTTAAAATGTTAAATAGGGAAATTTTAGCTGATTTTTTTCTTCCCTTCAGCTATTTTCCTTATAGCAAGTAGATGCATTTATAATTATTTCTTTGACCGAAGGCTACTCAAAACATGGTGGAAACTGATCAGTATTTTTATGTCATTGATGATGTGATGTTAGCATTTCTTCAGCTGAAAAGCCAATTATTTAGCCTCTCTTGATCACAAGGCATTGTCTCCTTCCAGCTCAGCTGAAATAGTTTATTAATTATATTTCTTTATCTACCTAGACTCTTGACATCTTGTTTGATATTACTTTCACCTGCAAAGCCCCCTGTATATATAAATGTTCATGGAAAAAGTACAAAAAAATGGATTCACATACATATTCCATGCATTGATAGGAATGGAAGCTATTACTCCTGGTGGTCTAGATTAATTAATGGGGTAACGGGAGAAAGATGATTTTGCTATGATGTTATATATGTACACATTACACACACACAATTAAATTTGATAGTGTCTTAGGTTTATACTTATTTATAAAGGGATTTATAAATATGTAAATATATTCATAAAGTATTTATACTTATTTATGAGGGAGGGAGAGAATTCATACTAGTGGGTGGGGGAAGGGGCAGAGGGCGAAAGAATCCCAAGCAGGCTCTACACCCAGTGTGGAGCCTGAGGCAGGGCTCAGTCTCATGACCTTGAGATCATTACGTGAGCCAAAATCAAGAGTCGGCCACTCAGCCGACTGAGCCACATAGACTACAAACAATTTCTGAATTATGTTGACTTTTATTACAAAATAGAAAACTGTATCTATTTCTCTCAAAATGTTCTTGTAATAATGAAAGCTATACTTTGGAAAACTATTGAGCAGAAATTTTACTTAATGTTTTTTGATATTGATAGTTAACAAGCACATAGTTTAGAACACATTTGAAACTGTTTTCTTCCGTCTCCTGTATCTCACTCTACTTTAAAAAAAAAAAAAATTTAAGACTATTTATTTATTTATTTGAGGGAGAGAGAGAGAGCGAGTGAGAGGGGTTGGGGTGGAAAGACAAAGGGAGAGGGAGAAGCAGACTCCCTGCTGAGCAGGGAGCCTGACCTGGGACTCCATCCCAGGATCCTGGGATCATGAACTGAGCCCAAAGCAGATGCTTAACCACCTGAGCCACCCTGGTGCCCCATCTCACTCGACTTAAAGAAATGACTGTCTTATTTCATGATGAAGAAAAATGTGCTTAGAGTTATGCAGATTTTAGAATTAGCCGGAATGCTATCATCACATGACTTTATTTTTGATATTAAGTATTTATTTCATTGCTTTTTTGATTTTCAAGGGTTTTTTTTTTTTAGGATTTTGTTTATTTATTTGACAGCAGAGATCACAAGTAAGCAGAGAAGCAGGCAGAGAGAGAGAGAGAGAGAGAGAGAGAGAGAGAGAAGGGGAAGCAGGCTCCCTGCCAAGCAGAGAGCCTGAGGCAGGGCTCGATCCCAGGACCCTGGGATCATGACCTGAGCCAAAGGTCGAGGCTTAACCCACTGAGCCACCCAGGCACCCCTGACTTTCAAGTTTTATTGAGATTACTAACATATAACAATGTGTATGTTTAATGTTTACAATGTGATGATTTGACTTATGCTTATATTGAGAAATTATTAACAAAATAAGATAGGTTAACATATCCATCACCTCACATAGTTATTTTGCTTGTGGGTGTCCTAGTAACTTTTCAGATTTACTCTCTTAGCAACTTTCAAGTTAATACAATATTGTTAATTATAGCCACCATGGGGTACTAACAATATTCCCAGAACGTATTTATATTATAACTACACATTATAACCATTGGGCTACATGCAATTTTCACCCACTTTCTCAACCGCCAGTCTACTCTATAGAATTCACCAGTGAAATCTTCTCATCCTGGGCTTTCTTTGTTGGCTTGTTGATTACTAATTCGATTATGTTATCATTAATGGTCTGTTCAGGTTTTCTATTTCTTTATGATTCAGTCTTGGTCAGTTGTATGTTTCTAAAACTTCATCATTTTTGCTAAGTTGTCCAATTTGTTGGTGTATAATGTTCATCATAGTCTCTTATTGTCCTTTGTAGTTCTGGGAAATCTCTTTTAATGGCTCTCCTTTAACTTATAAATCTATTGATTTGAGTCCTCTATCAAAATTTCTTGTAAGTCTACCTGAAGTTTATCATTTACCATTTAAAGAGCCAACACTTAGTTTTTAAAATATTTTCTGCTGTTTTCCTATTCTCAATTTTATTTATTTCTACTCTAATCTTTATTGTTTCCTTTCTTCTGCTAACATTGGGCTTAGCTTGTTCTTCTTTTTCTAGTTACTTGAGGTATAAAGTTTGGTTGTTTATTTGAGATTGTTCTTTATTCTTGATGAACATTTAGCTGTAAGTTTTCCTCTTAGAATTGCTTTTGCTACATTCCATAACTTTTGGTATGTTGTGTTACTATTTTTATTTGACTCTATATAATATATATATATATATATATATATATATATATATATATATAATTTTTTTTAATTTAAAAATTTAATTCCAGGATAATTGACATACAGTGTTATATTAGTTTCTGGAGTACAATATAGTGATTCAACAATTTGATACATCATTACCCAATGCTCATCAAGATAATTTTTCTCTTAATCCCTTTTAAATATTTTGCCCACCCTTTTGGTTACCATCAGTCCCTATAGTTAAGGGTGAGTTTTTCTTGATTGTCTCTTTTTTCTTTGTTTATTTGTTTTGTTTCTTAAATTCCACATATGAATGAAATCATATGGTATTTGTCTTTCTCTGACTGACTAATTTCACTCAGTATTATACCCTCTAGATCTATCCATGTTGTTGCAAATGGCAATATTTCATTCATTCTTATGTATGGTGAGTAATATTCCACTGTATATATATAATGTATAGTGTGTGTATGTGTGTGTGTGTGTGTGTGTACACACACACACACACACATATACTACTTTTGCTTTATCCATTTGTATATCAATGACCCCTTGGGCTGCTTCCATAATTTGGTTTTTATAAATAATGCTACAATAAACAGGGGTGCACATATCTTTTTGAATTAATGTTTTCATCATCTTTGGGTAAATACTCCATAATGTAATTACAGGATCATATGATAGTTCTATTTTTAATTTTTTTCAGGAATGTCCATATTGTTTTTCACAGTGGCTATTTGCATTCCTACCAACAGTACCTGAGCATCCCTTTTTCTCCATATCCTCACCAACACTTATTTTTTATGTTTTTCATTTTAGCTATTCTTACATTGTAAACTAATATTTCATTGTAATTTTGATTCACATTTCCCTTGTGATGAGTGATGTTGAGCATCTTTGCAGATGTCTATTGGCCATCTATATGTCTTTGAAGAAGTATCTGTTCATGTCTTCTGCTTATTTTTTAATCGGATTACTTGTTTTTCTGGTGTTGAGTTCTCTAAGTTCTTTATATATTTCATATTTTAACCCTTTACTACATATGTCATTTGGAAATAGCTTCTCTCATTCAGTAATTTGTCTTTTAGTTTTGTTGACTGTTTCCATTTCCATTTGCTGTCCAAAACCTTTTCATTTTGATATACTCCCAATAGTTTGTTTTTGCTTTTGTTTTCCTTGCCTAAGGAGATGTAACTAGAAAAATGTTGCTATGGCCAGTGTGAGAGAAATTACTGCCTGTGCTCTGTCCTAGGATTTTTATGGCTTCAGGTCTGATATTTAAGCCCTTAATACCTAACGTGAGTATCATCTAGGCATATTGATGGAGTCAGGTGAGCCTAGGATCCTGCTATTCCACTGTCTTCCTCAGAAGTCTTGTCCCAATATATTTTTGATAACCCACTTGATTTCTTCTTTGACCCATTAGTTATTCAGAAGTGTGTTAAGGCATGTGTTGTTTAATTTCCACAGATTTGTGAATTTTCTAATGTTCCTTCTATTACTGATTTCCAGTTTTATACCATTGTGTTTGGAAAAAATACTTGCCATAGCTTCTATCTTCTTGAACTTGTTGAAATTTGGTTTGTGGCCAAATATATGATCAGTGTTGGAAAATGTGTGTTATTTAGAAGAATGTGTATTTCTTCTGTCGTTGGATGCAAAGTTAAGTCTATTATATAGTTTCTATGTCTATTAGGTCAATTTGGTATATATTATAAAATGTTGCTTTTGCTGTATTGATTTTCTGTCTGGATGATCTATCCATTGTTGAGAATGGAATATTAAAGCTCCATTTATTATTACACTGCTGTGTATTTATCCTTTTGGTTCTGTTAGATTTGCTTTATATATTTAGCGGCTTTATGTTAGGTGAATAAATATTTACAGTTGTTTTAGCTTCCTGATAATTATATGTTGACATCCCGTGTCTCCTGTAAACATTTTTATTTTAGTTTAGTTTAGTTTAATTTAGTTTAGTTTTGCAGATTTTATTTACTTATTTGAGAAAGTGTGTGTGGGGGGATGTGTCTAAAAGAGAGAGCAACATTAATTAGCATTCTCTCATTTCAACTTGAAGTTTGCTCTTTAGCATTTCTTGTGAGATATTTCTCTAGTTCTGAAGAACTCCCTTTATTTTTTGTTTGCCTGGGAAAGCCTTTGTGTCTCTTCATTTCTTCTTTTTTTTTAATATTTTATTTATTTATTTGAGAGAGAGTGAGAGAGAGCATGAGAGGGGAAGAGGTCAGAGGGAGAAGCAGACTCCCCATGGGGCTGGGAGCCTGATGCGGGACCCCATCCCTGAACTCCAGGATCGTGACCTGAGTCGAAGGCAGTCGCTTAACCAACTGAGCCACCCAGGCGCCCTGTGTCTCTTCATTTCTTAAGAACCATTTTGAAAGCATAGCATTCTTAAATGATGGCTTTTTTCTTTCAGTATATTGAATATATCATTCCAATATTTCCTGTCCTGTAACACTTCTGCTGAGAAATCCACTTATAGTCTTATGGGGATTCTCTTGTATGTGATAAGTTGTTTTTCTCTTGCTGGTTTCAAAATTCTGTCTTTGTCCTTAACTTTTGACAATTTAATTATGATGTGTCTCATTGTAACCCTTTTCTGATTCAACCTACTTGGATTCTATTGGACCTCAAGAATACGGATGTTTATTTCTCTTCCCCAGTTTTTGGCGATGTCTAGCCATTACTGCTTTAAATAGACTTTCTGTCCTTGCTCCTCCGCTTTTTCTTTCAGGATTCTTATAACGAGTATATTGTTACTTTCAGTTCTGTCCATATATCCCATAGTCTTTCTTCATTCTATTTCATTCTTTTTTCTTGTAGCCATTCTTTTTTCTTGACTGCATAATTTCAAATGATTTGTCTTCTAGTTCATTGATTCTTTCTTCTGTTTGGTTGTGTTGATGTAGAAGCTCATTACTGACTTCTTCAGATTATCTTATCTTGAGGGTATAGCTCAGTGGTAGAGCATTTGACTGCAGATTAGTCTTATCTTTAGTTCTAGAATTTCTGGTTTTTGTTTTTGTTGTTTTTTTTTTTCCTTTTGGCTTCTATATCTTTTTTGAACTTCTTATTTTCATCAAGCATTTTTTCCTCACTTCATTTAGTTGTCTGTGTTCTAGTTTGCTGACATTATTTAAAAGGATTATTTGTATTTGTCAGACAGTTCATAGATCCCCATTTCTTCACAGTCAGTTATTGAAGTTTAATAGTGTCTGTTGCTGGTGTAAAGTTTATCCCATCCTTTGTAATCTTTGAATTCCTGTAGTTGGTATCTGTGCATTTGAGTAAGTTGTTCAGACTTTACAGGTTTTCTTTGTCAGGGGAAGACCTTCACCGGTCAGTTTAGCTTGGAATACTGAATGGGTCAACTGGTAGTGTCCATGGGTAGGCAGGGCAGCCACTGTGTTGTCCCTCTGATAGGCCAGGCCTGCAAGGTGTGTTCCATAGTCAAGTGGGGTCACTAGCTATATCTACAGTCATTTCTGGTCAGGTGTGGCCATAGGCTGTGTTCCCTGGCAAGGAAATACTATTGGTGGAATCTGCAATTGAACAAGCTATGGGCTGTGCTCTTTCATTGTTTCTGGTCACAGGGGCCTCAGGTTTTGTTCACCAAATGGATAGTGCTGCTGGCTGAACTCTGTGTTTGGGAAGGGCATGGGCTGTGCTTTGGGGTCAGACACGTCCTTTGACTCTGCTCTGCAGTCAGGCAGGGCTTCAGGCTCTGCTCTGAAGTTGAGTGGGGCTGCAGGCTAAGCTTCACAGAGGACATTGGCTGTGTTTCAGTATTGGGCATTGGACCTTTTGTGGCCAGTCATGGTTGGGCTCTCTCATCAAGTGGAGCTTTCAGCTGTATCCCACAGTTGGGTATAACTAGAAACTGCTCTGTGTTTAGGGTGGGTGAGTGTCCAGACTTTACTTTTGGAGAAAGCTTCAGAATATGCTCCATATTTGGGTAGGATCTTGGCTTGGCTCCCTGCCTGGGTGAGGCTATAAGCTGTGTTCAGAAATCTGGCAGCAATTAGGGTGGGCAATTCTGCTAGATGAAGTTTTAGACTGGGCTCTGTGGCAAAACAGTACTATAGACTGGGCTCTAAGACTCAGGGTCCATATTCAGGCTCCTTGGTATGCACAGATAATAGGCATCTGTGGCCAGACATCCCAGTGGGGTGGGACTGGAAGCTATGCTTAGAAATTGAGTGAGGATGCTAATTTTGCTCTCCTGTCTTGGTGAGGACATAGAATAGTCTCCATGGCCAGTGTGACCCTTTACTTGGAAATCTAAATCAGGTGGAACTATCAACCAAGCTCCATAGCCAGACATGGCCACTGGCTCAGTTCTGCAGATGGGTAGAGCCACTGGCTGAGATTTCTGCTTGGGTGCTGCTGCAAGCAAGAATTTAGGTAGCAAAGATCTGAGCAGTGTTTGTTGTAAGCTCTACCTTTTTCTGTTTCTAGCAGATACCCAGTGTTTGAGCTCCATAGTTCCACCTGTGGTCCCTATGAGGTAAGACCTGTGTGGACCTCTTAAAAAATATGCAATACTGCAATGCACATATCCACCATCAGTTCTCTTTTTCCCATTGGAGAAAGAGTAGGCTTAAGAGTAGGCCCTCTCTTGGGGGCACCTGGGTGGCTCAGCTGGTTATGGGGCTGCCTTCAGCTCAGGTCATGATGCCAGAATCCTGGGATAGAGCCCCAGCTCCACGGGGAGTCTGCTTCTCCTTCTGTCCTTCTCCCCTCTCATGTCTCTCTCACTGTCTCTCTCTCAAATAAATAAATAAAATCTTAAAAAAAAAAAGGCCCTCTTGGTTTAGCCCTATGCCATCCCGAGATGACATGATGCAGTCAAAACAAAGCTGCTCCTCTTACTCCTTAAATATGCTCCTTCTCAGTCTTTGTGTTTTTGGGGAATGCTTCATCCTCATACCCAGGTTCTGGGATTTTCACAATGGTGTTTTGTCTGTGGAAAGCTGTTTTTTGGTTTTCTTGTGAGGGGGACTGAAGTCAGGGACAATCTCTTGCCATTACTCCTCTGCCGCCTCTTTTTAAGTTTGAGGCTATAGAACAACTTGAGGAGCATAGTCAAACTATAGATCCTGATTTTAGGCCAACGGAGCTTTTTCAAGATGCTACGCTGATATTTAAAAATTCTTGAATTTTACTGAGCAGGAATCATATCCCATGAACCTGCTTACCAAATTTTCTTCAAAGGTCACTTTCAGTGATTTCTTTTTTTGAACTTCAAATTCTGGCTAATATCTATTATTTGTCAAGATCACAGTGATCCTGTGCATTTTACAACTTTTGCTGTAATGTAACCTTGGGGGCTGTCAGTGAAGATACAAATTGGAATTCTCCTGCTTATCAAACCCCCAGGGTAAAATGAATTGCTTCAGTGCATTCTGTGGAAAGAGAAGGCAAAGGGACAATTTATTTGTATCTGTTTAACCCCTGTGGGCTGTTGACATTGGAACTGCCTAATGGCAAAGTGATAAGAACTATTAAGTTCTCATTAGTGATGCCCCTGGATTACAGCCATGTGGTACAGGACGTCATTTAATGGTAAATATTAAAACATATTTATGAAAAGAAGAGAAAGGCACATCTGCATTATTTAAAGGAAAATAGAAGAGTAGAACTTAATTGGTATCAAAACCAGGTCAGAGACTAATTATGATTTCAGTTCCATGTAACTTTACCTTCTCATTTCTTGACTTAGTAATTGTTTCTGGCAATGCCATGGCTAGAAGAATAAAGTGCTTTCAGAAATGTGAGCAGCTCAGAATCATTATGAACCCTGGGCTGTCTACACAATTAATAATGCAATGTAATTTTATCTATACTAGTTTTCAGAATGCTTTGTTATGAGATAAGGTAATATTAATCCATCTGCCAGAGAGCAATCTCTAAAAAAGAATATAACTCATGTATCAATTAATTTATTCTTGGTTTGGAAGTCTGTATGTGGACTGCCATGTGGCATGACAATTATTAATGATTTAAATTTGAATGAATTCTTATATATCATTGACATAATAAGGTACAATAAAGCAAACAGAGGAACATGTATTGTCATGCCGATGGCACTGAAAATACCTACAAAACACGTATGCAAAAGCAGCACTTATTTCAAGGCATCAGAAGAAAAACTTATAGTCACATCTTATAAAAACCATCATATTCATTTGTGAGCTTTATGTATATATGTATTTTAAATTTCTTATAGTAAATGCATAATTCTGTAGTCAAGACAGTATATATATGAAGACATTAAGTGACCATTTTATTTAAATTCAAGTTACTTAAATTTTATTTGCTCTTTCAAGTAGTTACCTAGAGACCACTTAGTAGACTGTTTTAAGCAAATGAGAGTTATTATTTTTGTAACTTGAGTGTTTGTTTTTTTTTTTGTTGAAGATTGTTCATTATTTGTTTAAAATAGTGATTCATAGTCTATCTAATCTATGAAGAAAAATAACTAACATATAACTTTGAAGAACAAAAAAATCTTAGCAAGGCAAATTTTAAAACTAGGGACAATGTAAACATCCAGAATTAAAATTTATACAGTATTTCATTGAAAGAAATTGTTAACCTAATATATTTATATTCTGCTTTTGTCTTATGTGTGACTGTAGGCATATTAGTGTACGTGTCTATTTTGACTTCCCCATCTGTAATGTACAGTTAAAATAGTCTACTTACTTAGTTTATTGTTTTGTAGTGAGAGTATAAAACTAAAGTATAGTGTTATATTGTAAAGCCCCCCAGTTTGGGTGTTATTGGTGGATTAAAACCTCATTAATGTTGTGAGAGCCAATTAATCTCTCTGGTTCTCTTTTTCATTTGCAAAATGTTGTGAACATTACAAATAAACTGCGTTAAGCACCAGGCACACAATAGGTATTTAGCCAGTGGATCTATTTTCTAATCCTATTATACAAGATTGTGGGAAGACTGGTAACCAGTGCAGAAGTGTCTGTTCATGTCTTCTAGTAACTGTTCTAAATTGCTCAAAGTGCAGTTTTCCACTAACACTGAGACAAGGACAAGGTTGTGCAAATAACAATGGTATATATTTATAGGAAATAATCATTTTGATATGTACATTTAATCAAACTATTATGACTAATTATATTTCATGATGATAGATGATTTTGTCAAATATTTAGCTCTTCATGAGAGTCTACATTTTAGTATATGTGCTGCCAAAGTGAGGACCAGAGTCTACATTTTAATTATGAATTTTATCCTACATGTATCTGCTAGGTACTAAAAATTCACAGTACCTTTTTTTCCACCCACAGAGGGTTCTAGGATTCCCAAGTAAAAGCCTATTTCCTGCCATATTTAACAGAAATATAAGTAACAGTTTTGGATCTCTATTACGTGTAAGATACAGTTTGATGGCAAGAATTCCATATTGATCCTTTGAATGTCTTTGAATCTTGAGTATTAAACTCCCCAACCCAGCCTGGTTTTGGAGCTGAGTCAGGGAGTGAATGGAGCTTAAAGGAATTGAGAGTAATGGTGACTTCAGCAGCATGGAAATTAAAAGGGTGAGTCAAGGGAACCTTCTCTAGCAACCAGGGGTAATAAGCTAAAGCTTATGCATATAGTTCATTGAAAGTTGAAGATTGCAAATATCTCCCCTTGTGGTTTACTACCATATACACATGCTAGTTGCAGTGGGGATAAAATGGATTACATTCTTCATATGCATATCTATGTTATAAGTCATAGAATCTTATATTTGGAGGAGACATTAGTGGTTATTTACTATAAACCATGCGCAATTTCAAATCTCATAAGCTCAATTTATAAGTTTTCCTTAGGTGAAATGAGAATTTCAGCATCAGTATTTATTTTGACTTACCTGTTTTATATCCTATCTTTTCCACTTTAATAAGAATGTATGTGATTTAGACTACGCATCATTTCGTTCAATTTAAATTGGCAGCTTAAAAGACCAGGAGCCTTCTTGTTGACTACTTGAATAGCAAAATGAATGATCAGCAACATTGACTCTGCTTATAACTTAAAAAAAAAGGAAAATTGATAATAATAATAATAAAGTAAATGTTCCATAGCAACATATTTCTGGTTATAATCAATATCCACTTAATATTTAACTGCTTTTGGTAAAAAAAAAAAAAAAATCTAGTATATACAAGGATATGGTGACCAAATCTAGAAAAACAGTATTTTTCTCAGAGGATCATTGGGGATTTTTATTGAAAGCTGTAAGTGACAGCTGAGAGATTTTATTCCATTATTTGCTGCTATGAGAAAGGGATGAATTCTTTTTGAATGTGTGGCATATACTTTGCCGAAGGAAACAGTAGTACTTTCTAAATGGACTTAAAAAAAATATATATATATATAATAATTCTCCTTATCATAAAAATCTGCTTTTTGTCTATTCAAAGATTACAAAAAGTAACACTTAATAATTTAAAATTATACATTTTTAAATTGTGATTGGACATAAGGACAAGAAAGTAATGGTTTCTGTACCTTTCATTTTTCATACATTAGAAACCAGCTGCAACCATCACAATAAAGATTTGGTTTAGGTTTTATTTGTTTATTTTCTCTTGTGGTTTTGATCTATAAATTTTAGGTACTTTTAAAGACATGAATTAATGGAGATGGGAAATTCTTAGCCAAAAATATAGTACAATAAAACAAATTCCTTTAGATGAACTTAACTGCCATAAAAAGATAAAGGTATTTTATGTTTTGGCTTGAGGCATTATATAGACTTGTGAATATCCACATTCTATGAAATTTTTATAGCTTGGGAAATGATAAAATAAAAACAGCTAGTGGTGTAAAGCCTGTATAAAGTATATGTTGGAGAATAGAAGGAGAGAAAAACAGGACAGTTTGGAGGCACTGAAATGTTAATTTATATTTGATTCAGTTGTAAGCAGTTCCAAACTGTGATACTAGAATCATAAGATTTTAACTTTATAAGCATAGACATATCTTGATTTTCACTATAGCATTATTCATGCCCCAGAGTAGTCTGCAGCTTCCACATTCTTTTTTTTTTTTTAAGATTTTATTTATTTACTTGACACAGAGAGAGATCACAAGTAGGCAGAGAGGTAGGCAGAGAGAGAAGGGGAAGCAGGCTGAGACCATGACCTGAGCTGAAGGCAGAGGCTTAACCCACTGAGCCACCCAGGCACACCTGCAGTTTCCTCATTCCTTAACTTCTGTGCACCTCTCCATAATCTGGAAATATACTTTGGTTGGCTAATCAAAAACTGAGTATTCATTCTTCTCTATTAGTTTCCACTGTGGTGAGGAAGTAAGGTTTTACAACTCAGCCATGATCTCTCTAGGTTTAGTTAGGCTTTTCTGAGCTCTCTAAAAATAAGGGGAAAATAGTCTTTTTTGTACCTGTTATTCCCCAGCCACCTTCAGTGGTATAAATCTGTTACTTTGAGAAAATTTGCCAATAGGTTATAGCATACAAGGCATTCCTACTCAGGTTTGCAGGAGTGATTGTTAGTATGTGTTAGCAAGGAAATGACAATAAATTCTCTAAGAGTTAAGAGAAGTTGCGTGTGCATTTAATAGTTAGAGTTATGAAACTTTTTAAAAGATTTTATTTATTTATTTGACAGACAGAGATCACAAGTAGGCAGAGAGGCAGGCAGAGAGAGAGGGGGAAGCAGGCTCCCTGCTGAGCAGAGAGCCTGATGTGGGGCTCCATCCCAGGATCCTGGGATCATGACCTGAGCCGAAGGCAGAAGCTTTAACACACTGAGCCACCCAGGTGCCCCTAGTTATGAAATTTTAAAAATAGACATTTCACAACCAAGTTGACTTACATTTAAAGCAAAAGAAAAAATATATTAGATGTGTTTCTTAGGGCAACAGACCATGATTGTGATAAGGCATAATTACATTTAATTAATTTCACATGGTTATGTTGTTTCTTTTAATCTTGGGTGTACCAGAAAGTACAGATAACATTGACAGATAATAGGTAAAGACTTTTCATATATGTCAGGCTGTAATGTTTATTACAAATGGGCCTATTGACAAATAACTTGAAATTTTCAGATTGAATTAGATAGGACATATTTTCCAATAAAGGAACATGAACAACACCAGGATAAAAAAAAAATGTAGCTGTTGATTTTAAATGAAGTAATAAATTCTTTATCAGTTGCTAAAGTAGAAAATTTAATTCATGGCTCAAGAGAGAAGTCTATTAAATATATGAGTTACATTTTTGCTTTTATCTGATTGCTTTCCATGTGACCAGTCAGCTTCTAAAATTTTCTCTCCAATAAGGTGTTAGTCCATATTTTCCAAAGATTGTACTACTTAATAAATGTGTGTTTATATGTGTGGGTATGTGGGAGTATGGGAATATACAGGGAGAAATGGACAGATAGGTAGATAAATAGATAGACAATAGATAATGAAACCACAAGGGAAATAACTTGATCATCTTTAGTAGTCTTGGGCTATTGATTTCAACATTGTTTGTGGTCTAGCAAGAAGTTTTAATTTTATTTTAGTTTTATTCATTCTAGCCACAAGTTGATCACATAAATTCCATAACTACCAAGTCTTCAGACTAGTTTGGAACATCAAGATTCACTGTGAAATCTTTCCTTCTGGGATAACTTGATACTAAAATACCCCATCTATCTGATGGAGCATATATTCTCAATCAAACAAGAACTGGAAAATTTTCAAAATAAGAAGAAAGATTCATCTGTGGCAATAATTGTTTTTTCTTCCTTTTTTTCTTTCCTTTTTTTTGTATTAATTATTTTTATTAACATATATTATATGCCCCAGGGGTACAGGTCTGTGAATCATCAGGGTTATACACTTCACAGCACTTAACCATATGACATACCCTCCCGAATGTCCATAACCCAACCACCCTCTCCACCCCCTCACCCCCCAGGAACCCTCAGGTTTTGTTTTGTATTGTTTTAAAGATTTTATTTATTTATTTGACAAAGAGAGATCACAAGTAGGCAGAGAGGCAGGCAGAGAGAGAGAGAAGAGGAAGCCGACTCCCTGCTGAGCAGAGAGCCTGATGCGGGACTCGATCCCAGGACCCTGAGATCATGACCTGAGCCGAAGGCAGTGGCTTAACCCACTGAGCCACCCAGGAGCCCCTCAGTTTGTTTTCTAAGATTAAGAGTCTCTAATGATTTGTCTCCCTCCCCATCCCATCTTGTTCATTTTTCCCTTCCCTACCTCCGCAAACCCCCACTCTGCCTCTCAAATTCCTCATATGAGGGAGATCATATGATAACTGTCTTTCTCTGATTGACTTATTTTGCTCAGCATAGTACCCTCTAGTTCTATCCACATCATTGCAAATGGCAAGATTTCATTTCTGTGGATGACTGCATAGTATTCCATTATACATATAAATACCACTTCTTTATCCATTCATCTGTTCATGGACATCTAGGTTCTTACCATAGTTTGGCTATTGTGGAAATTGCTGCTATAAACATTAAGGTGCATGTGCCCCTTTGGACCACTACATTTGTATCCTTAGAGTCAATACCCAGTAGTGTGATTACTGGGTCATAGGGTAGCTCTATTTTCAACTTTTTGAGGAACCTCCATGCTGTTTTCCAGAGTGGCTGCACCAGCTTGCATTCCCATCAACAGTGGACATCTGTCATTTCCTGACTTGTTGATTTTAGCCATTGTGACTGGTGTGAGTTGGTATCTCATTGTGGTTTTGATTTGTATTTCCCTGATGCTGAGTGACATGGAGCACTTTTTCATGTGTCTGTTGGCCATCTGGATGTCTTCTTTGTAAAAATATCTGTTCATGTCTTCTGCCCATTTCTTTTTTTTTTTTTTTTTTAAGATTTTATTTATTTATTTGACAGAGAGAAATCACAAGTAGATGGAGAGGCAGGCAGAGAGAGAGAGAGGGAAGCAGGCTCTCCGCTGAGCAGAGAACCCGATGCGGGACTCGATCCCAGGACTCTGAGATCATGACCTGAGCCGAAGGCAGCGGCTTAACCCACTGAGCCACCCAGGCGCCCCCTTCTGCCCATTTCTTGATTGGATTATTTGTTCTTTGGGTGTTGAGTTTGAGAAGTTCTTTATAGATTTTGGATACTAGCCCTTTATCTGATATGTCATTTGTGAATATCTTCTCCCATCCTGTCAGTTGTCTTTGGGTTTGGTTGACTATTTCCTTTGCTGTGAAAAAGCTTTTGATCTTGATGAAGTCCCAATAGCTCATTTTTGCCCTTGCTTCCCTTGCCTTTGGTGATGTTTCTAGGAGAAGATTGCTACCTATGTTCTCCTCAAGGATTTTGATGGATTCCTATCTCACATTGAGGTCTTTCATCCATTTGGAGTCTATTTTTGTGTGTAGTGTAAATAAATGGTGCAGTTTCATTCTTCTGCATGTGGCTATATAATTTTCCCAAGACCATTTATTGAAGAGGCTGTCTTTTTTCCATTGGACATTCTTTCCTGCTTTGTCAAAGATCAGTTGTTTATAGAGTTGAGGGTCTATTTCTGGGCTCTCTATTCTGTTCTCTTGATCTATGTGTCTGTTTTTGTGCCAGTACCATACTGTCTTGATGATGACAGCTTTGTAATAAAGCTTGAAGTCTGGAATTGTGATGCCACCAGACTTGGATTTCTTTTCCAACATTCCTCTGGCTATTTGAGGGTCTTTTCTGGTTCCATATAAATTTTGGGATTATTTGTTCCATTTCTGTGAAAAAAACTGATGGTATTTTGATTGGGGTTGTATTAAATGTGTAGATTGCTTTAGGTAGCATAGACATTTTCACAATATTTGTTCTTCCAATCCATGAGCATGGAACATTTTTCCATTTCTTTGTGTCTTCCTCAATTCCTTTATGAGTACTTTATAGATTTTTGAGTACAGATTCTTTGCCTCTTTGGTTAGGTTTATTCCTAGGTATCTTATGGTTTTGGGAGCAATTGTAAATGGGATTGACTCCTTAATTTCTCTTTCTTCTGTCTTGCTGTTGGTGTATAGAAATGCAACTGATTTCTGTGCATTGATTTTATATCCTTACACTTTACTGAATTCCTGTATGAGTTTTCTAGCACTTTAGGGGTGGAGTCTTTTGGGTTTTCCACATAAAGTATCCTATCATCTGCAAAGAGTGATAGCTTGACTTCTTCTTTACTGATTCAGGTGTCTTTTATTTCATTTTGTTGTCTGATTGCTGAGGCTAAGACTTCTAGTACTATGTTGGTGGTAATAGTGAACATCCCAGCCATGTTCCTGACCTTAGAGGGAAAGGCTCTCAGTTTTTCCCCATTGAGAATGATATTTGCTGTGGGTTTTTTATAGATGGCTTTGATGATATTGAGGTAAGTACCCTCTATCCCTATACTTTGAAGAGTTTTGATCAAGAAAGGATGCTATCTTTTATCAAATGTTTTTTTAGCATCTATTGAGAGTATCATATGGTTCTTGTTTTTCTTTTATTAATGTAGTGTATCACATTGATTAATTTGCGGATGTTGAACCAACCTTGCAGCCCTGGAATAAATCCCACTTGGTTGTGGTGAATAATCCTTTTGATGTACTCTTGGATCCTATTGGCTTGAATTTCAGTAATAATTTTCATATCCATGTTCATCAAGGATATTGGTCTGTAATTCTCCTTTTTGGTGGGGTCTGTGTCAGGTTTGGGGATCAAGGTAATTCTGGCCTCATAAAATGATTTTGGAAGTTTTCCTTCCATTTCTATTTTTTGGAACAATTTCAGAATAGGAATTAATTCTTCTTTAAATATTTGGTAGAATTTCTCTGGGAAGCCGTCTGGCCCTAGGCTCTTGTTTGCTGGGAGATTTTTGATGACTGCTTCAATCTCCTTATTGGTTATGGGTCTTTTCAGGTTTTCTATTTCTTCCTGGTTCAGTTGTGGTAGTTTATATGTCTCTAGAAATGCATCCATTTCTTCCAGATTGTCAAATTTGCTGGCATATAGTTGCTCATAATATGTTCTTATAATTTTTTGTATTTCTTTGTGTTGTTCATGATCTTTCCTCTTTCACTCATGATTTTATTAATTTGAGTCCTTTCTCTTTTCTTTTTGATAAGTCTGTTCAGGGGTTTATCAACCTTATTAATCCTTTCAAAGTACCAGCTCCTAGTTTCATTGATTTGTTCTACTATTCTTTTGGTTTCTATTTCATTGATTTCTGCTCTGGTCTTTATGATTTCCCTTCTCTTGCTGGGTTTAGGCTTTCTTTGTTGTTCTTTCTCCAGCTCCTTTAGGTGTAAGGTCAGGTTGTATACTTGAGACCTTGTTTCTTGAGAAAGACTTGTATCGCTATATACTTTTCTCTCAGGACCACCTTTGATGTGTCCCACAGATTTTGAGCTGTTGTGTTTTCATTTTCATTTGTTTCCATGAATTTTTCAATTCTTCTTTAATTTCCTGCTTGACCCATTCATTCTTTAGTAGGATGCTCTTTAGCCTCCCTATATTTGAGTTTTTTCCAACTTTCCTCTTGTGATTGAATTCTAGCTTCAGAACATTGTGGTCTGAAATATGTAGGGAATGATCTCAATCTTTTGATACCAGTTGAGACCTGGTTTGAGACCCAGGATGTGATCTAATCTGGAGACTATTCCATGTACACTGGAGAAAAATGTGTATTCTGTTGGTTTGGGATGGAGTGTTCTGAATATATCTGTGATGTCCATCTGGTTCAGTGTGTCATTTAAGGTCTTTATTTCCTTGTTGATCTTTTGCTTAAATAATCTATCCATTTCAGTGAGGAGGGTGTTGAAGTCCCCTAGTATTACTGTATCATTGTCAATGTGTTTCTTTGATTTTGTTATTGCTGTATTTTATTTTATTTTTTAAATTTCTTTTCAGTGTTCCAGAATTCATTGTTTATGTACCACACCCAGTGCTCCATGCTATCTGTGCCCTCCATAATAACCACCACCAAGCTCACCCAACCTCCTACCCTTCTCCCCTCCAAAATCCTCAGTTTATTTCTCAGAGTCCACAGTCTATCATGGTTCATCTCCCCTCCAATTTCCCCCAACTCCCTTCTTGTCTCCATCTCCCCATGTCCTCAATGTTATTCCTTATGCTCCACAAATATGTGAAACCATATGATAATTGACTCCCTCTACTTGACTTATTTCACTCAGCATAATCTCTTCCAGTCCCATCCATGTTGATAAAAAAGTTGGGTATTCATCCTTTCTGATGGAGACATAATACTCCATTGTATATATGGACCGTATCTTCCTTATCCATTTGTCCATTGAAGGGCATTTTGTTTCTTTCCACAGTTTGGTGACTATATGGCCATTGCATTGGAGTACAGTTGGCCTTTCTTCTCACTCCATCTGTATCCCTGGGGAAAATACCCAGTAATGCAATTGCAGGGTCATAGGGAAGCTCTATTTTTAATTTATTAAGGAATCCCCACACTGTTTTCCAATGTGGCTCTACGAACTTGCATTCCCATCAACAGTGTAAGAGAGCTCCCCTTTCTACACATCCTCTCCAATACATGTTATTTACTATCTTGTTAATTTTGGCCATTCTAACTGGTGTAAGGTGGTATCTCAATGGGGGTTTGATTTTAATCTCCCTGATGGCTAATGATGATGAACATTTTTTCATGTGTCTGTTAGACATTTGTATGTCTTCATTGGAAGTGTGTCTTTTCATGTCTTCTGCCCATTTCTTTGTAGTTGGCTGCTCCCATGTTAGGGGCATAGATATTTAAAATTGTTAGATCTTCTTGTTGGACAGACCCTTTGAGTATGATATAGTGTCCTTCCTCATCTCTTATAGTCTTTGCTTAAAATCTAATTGATCTGAAATAAGGATTGCCACCCCAGCTTTCTTTTGATGTCCATTAGCATGGTAAATGGTTTTCCACCTCCTCACATTGAATATAGAGGTTTCTTGGGTCTAAAATGAGTTTCTTGTAGACAGCATATTGATGGGTTTTGGTTTCTTATCCATTGGATACCCTTTGCCTTTAGATTGGGGTATTTAGCCCATTTACATTCAGGGTAAATATTGGAAGATATGAATTTAGTGCCATTGTATTGCCTATAAGGTGATTGTTACTGTATATTTTCTCTGTTCATTTCTGGTCTACTACTTTTAGGCTCTCTCTTTGCTTAGAATACCCCTTTCAATATTTCCTGTATGATTCATTTGGTGTTTGCCAATTCCTTTTATTTTTGTTTGTCCTGGAAGCTTTTTACTTCTCCATTTTCAATGATAGCCTAGCTGGATATAGTATTCTTGGCTGTATATTTTTCCTATTTAGTGCTCTGAATATATCATACCAGTTCTTTCAGGTCTACCAGGTCTCTGTGGATAAGTCTGCTGCCGATCTAATATTTCTACCATTGTATGTTACAGTCTTGTCCCTAGCTGCTTTCAGGATTTTCTCTTTGTCACTAAGACTTGTAAGTTTTATTATTAGATGATAGGGTGAGGACTTATTTTTTATTGATTTTGAGGGGGGTTCTCTGTTCCTCCTGGATTTTGATGCTTGTTCCATTTGCCATATTAGGGAAATTCTCTACTATAATTCGCTCCAATGTACCTTCTGCACCCCTCTCTCTTTCTTCTTCTTTTGGAATCCAAATTATTCCAATATTGTTTTGTCTTATGGTATCCTTATCTCTTAAATTCTCCTCTCATGGTCCAGTAGTTTTTTCTTTCTATTTTGTTCAGCTTCTTTATTCCCCATCACTTAGTCTTCTTTATCACTAATTCTGTCTTCTGTCTCATTTATCCTGGCAGTAAGAGCCTCCATTTTTTCTACACCTCATTAATACCTTTTTTTGATTTCAGCTTGGTTAGATTTTAGTTCTTTTATTTCTCCAGAAAGAGCTTTTATTTCTTCAGACAGGGTTTTTCTAATATCTTCCATGCCTTTTTTGAGCCCAACAAGCACCTTGAGGATCGTCATTCTAAGCTCTATTTCTGGCACATTACCATGTCCATATTGATTAAGTCCCTAGCATCCAGTACTGCCTCTTGTTCTTTTTTTTCTGTGGTGAGTTTTTCCATCTTGCCATTTTATCCAGATAAGAATATATGAACAAGAGAATAAAATACTAAAAGGATGGCAAAGACCCCAGAAAAGTGTACACTAACCGAATCAGATGGGACTCCAAATTGGGGGGGAGAATAAAGGGTAAGATCATATTGAAAAATTATGCATGTATATTATATATTTATATATAATTATTTATATATAATTATATATAAATTATCCACAGAGACCTAGATATAATTATTTATATATAATTATATATAAATATATAATATACATGCATAATTTCAATTATATTTATTTTATATAATTTTATTATATTTATTATTATTTATTAATATATGTTTTATATATATATATAAATAAAATATATATTAGGCTGCTGAATAGAACAGAGACACCCACTTGATTTTGGGTGTATTCTAGTCTTAGTAAAAACTACCTCACAAAAATTTTAAAAAAGAAATACTTATATATTTACAAAAATAATGTTAAACACGATGAAGGGCTAGAATATGAGTGTAAAGATGAAAATTTTAAAAAAATTATAAAAATTGAGTTGATAAGATAAATTGGTTGGAAAAAAAAAACAAAAAAGAAGAAGAAGAGGAAGAGGGAGTGTGCTCAGGCTGGAGACTAGAACAAAGCCATGTGCTAGCTTATGGTATATTTTTATCTATTAGGAAAATTTGTATCCTAAAATTTTTTAGAAAAAAACTTATATATATACAAAAATAAGGTTAAATACAATGAAGTGATAAAATAGATTATAACAATGAAGGTTTAAAAAGTACCTGAGCTACCTTTAACAGTTTTCATTGGTCAGTTTCCCTGAAGTGATAATTTTCAGAGTCTGTAGGTGAAATGTAATGATAATTTTTGTATCTGTTATAAGAACAGACAACAGAAGAATATGTGCTAATTCTCGGCTGCCATGCTATTCCTATTGTTGATATTTTTTCTACCTTAGTGTTTTGGAATATCAGTGATTGTCTCATCTCAAATTCATATTTTCCCAGACCTAGAATGGATTCTTAGACTTCCTTTAGAATAATCCATTTTTGCAGGCATAATTAAATTGTTATTATTATAAAAAGAATGTCAGAACCTCTTAGAAAATTTTATGAATGAAACCTTTCAAACATCTATTTAGAGCCATATCTTCCTAAACTATGATTTTAATTGACTAATATAGGTGAAAATTTCTTTGTTATTAAGATTATATTTTCATATCATTTGAGAAAAAGATTTTGCTTACTGTAGAAAGAAGAATCCTGGACAAAAATTATTGTGTAAGGCATTATCATAAACCATATCAAATTCATTGTTAAAAAAAGAATTAAAATTTCAACAACTATGAAAATCTAAACATTTTATCCTACTTGCAAGCTAACAAATTAGCCTGCTATAGTTTCATGGATGGTGATAGAAGATACAAGGCTCCTGGGTCAGAGATGAAGCACAGTTTATTGTTCATAGCAATAGCAAGACAGAGTGTCATCATTATATACCATTTTCCCAAACTCTAGTCTTCAGACAGAAACATTGAAGAGAATCAGATACATGTGCATACAGTAGTTTCATTATAGGAGAGGAACCCTTAACTTAGAGGACCTGAAGTATGCCTACTCTGTCCTAGGAGGAGGAAGACCTTATCTTTATTACACTAAACAGTAACCATAAGTTATTTTGGCTCCAGAGGGGTGTTAGCTCTATGTTGGAAGGTTTTTGGGGTTGTTTTTGTTTAATTTTGTTTTTTAAGATTTTGTTTATTTATTTACTTGAGAGAGAGAAAGGAGGGAGGGAGAGAGAGCACAGTAGGAGAGGAAAAAGCAGACTCCCTACTGAGCAGGGAGCCTGACATGGGGCTGGATCCCAGAGGGCGAGATCATGACCTGAGGCAAAGGTAGCTGCTTAACCAACTGAGCCACAAGTGCCCCTCTATGTTGGAAGGTTTGAAGTAAGCCTGGTCTTTCATACTTTCCATTATACAAACATTCTTAAAAAGACAATATGGATCAAAAAGTAGTCAGTGCTTCAGTTTGCTAGATGAGCAGAAATATTAGAAGCCCAGGGAGAATTATTTTTCAACAGTAAAATGTACAATGTAAGTCTCCTAAAACAAATATAAGAAATACATATTAGCTGTGTAACATATTGACTGTTAGTTCATAATGCCTCAATTGAACGTCTAATTGGGTAGCAATTTTTGAGTTTCTTATTTATATAAGATATTCAAATAGTAAATTTAGGAAAATATCAGTCATTTTGACTTTTTCTGACAATATCTAAAAGTGAACAAATGGTACCTCATTTTTGCAAATTTATGCTAGGCATTATGGCAGTACCAAAAATTTTATGCTCTGAAATGAGTTATGATTTCTTTGGAGAGACATAATGTCCATATAGGAAGCAAACTAGGGAAAAACTTATTGTAGTGTATATTGAAATACTAGATTGTAGATATAGAATTAATATCCTATTGATTTAATTTATAAACCATTTTAGCATATATTGTCTCATTTTATATCCATGCCTCATTTGATTTATGATATTTTATTGATTTTGTAATTTAAAATTTTTATCATCTCTGATATAACCATGGATCTTGTATTTGATGGCATCTTACAAATAAAATAGCTGTATTTTCTGAGTGGTACAGACAATAATGGTACATTTTTCATCATTTGAAATGCATCATTTCCATTTGGAGAGAAAGTGAAGTTCAAAAATATTAACTTATTTTCCCAGGATAACACAGCCAATAGATGTGAAGACATAATTTCAACCTAGGTCTTTTTATTCTGACACCGTTTAATCTAACAAGAAGTACTTTCTGCCTCATGGCTTAGCACCTCACGCTATTTCATTATTGATAGCATTGAGAGTTTCAAAAGAATATTTGCTCAGATTAGCTTAATACCAAACAGATCTTTTGTTTTAGTCCCATTGAGAATATCTTCAAAGAGTTTTAAAAGGTTAAATACAATAAGCCTGATAAGAAAATGAACCAAAATACTATCTGTTTGCCTGAAACCATCTGAATCATGTTTCATGAAACTTTATATAAGTATTTAAAAAGTTTGTCATAAGTAACAAAAACTTTGTCATAGTATTTAAAATGTATTTTTTAGTTTTTGTTTAGTTTTATGCTCTTTTGCTAAACTAATGTCATCTATATTTCAAGTCTTCAATGTAAGTTTGTAAACTTTTACATAATAGTTTGTTTATGCTCTTTCATATGTGTAGTTTGTTTTTGTTTTTATTTTTATTATTGATGTTGATATTTTTACTTTTAATATTTATTTGCTTGTTTATTTTAATGAATCAGTCTTTTCTGTTTCTTTTGTAATTGTGTAAAGATTTGTGAGTCTGAATACGGTAAGATAGATCACAAAATAGTCTAGTTGTAATGACTGGTGAGGTTACTTCAACTCACTCAAGCAACTTTTACTAAATTTATAAATTAGCATTGCAGTTCTCCAAATGTTTCCATGTGAAACATGAGTATCGGGGTCCTTGATGGATGCCACAACCTGGTCCCCACTTCTTCCTCTGGCAGATACTCCAAAAGTTTGGTCTGAACTATGGATGAAGAGTTAGAAATAGTTTAAAGGAAGTTACTCACTGACAGTACTTTTTAGTAGGAACTGAGGCACAGTGGTAACCCATGTTGCTTGAACCTAATGTACACATCCTGAATTTTTGCCATTGCAGGGCTATATATTCTAGTTACAGAGTGCTTACAAACTCACTATTTTCATATTTCATTTGAGATTTCATTTCCACAGACCCAGTTATGTTCTCCCACAGTAGGATGCTAGGGGGAAGTTAATTATAGGTTTGTGCTTAAGAGAAAGTCTGTAAGTATAAACAAGCCAAAGATATGCGGCCTATTTGGGGGTTTCCTGGGGCCTGATGACTCATAGAAGTACAGACCATGCTATTTGTCTCTGTGGTCTCCCAGGTAATTCATATTTTTATGCTCTTTTCTTAATAGGTAGAAATTCTCCTTATCTTCATACCTTAAGAAATAAGACTTTTTCATTTTAATTTTTCTCTCATTTTAGTTTGTTTTTCCATTTTTTTTGTGGGGGGAGTACCCCAGAACCTGTATCATGTCATTTCCTAATCACGATTCTCAAAACTAAACACCATATTGACTTTTATTACCATTAATGTATTACAAAATTATCTGGAAGAGAGAGGCCATGGCTTCTTGTTCTGAAAGGGATCTATATCCCCCAAAAGTTAAATAACATT
This sequence comes from Mustela erminea, assembly GCF_009829155.1. Lineage (NCBI taxonomy): Eukaryota > Metazoa > Chordata > Mammalia > Carnivora > Mustelidae > Mustela > Mustela erminea. The sequence continues at coordinate 44,770,262 of NC_045628.1, read as the reverse complement.
TTCTGGAAGTGTAATCATTATGATACTATAGTGAGTTATTGAAAGAAAGGAGTGTGAAAAAAAGCCCCATCTCAGAACCACTTAGTTTTAATTTCATGTATAATACCAGGTACTGCATACTATAAAAATGTAGCAAGCAGGAGGAAGAGGATCTAGAAAAAATAAAAGGTATTGATCACTTACTATGTGTCAGGCATTACCTTTATTATTTCTAGGTTAGTGATTACTGTGATACATTTCAGATTCCCAAGACAATATTTAGAGACCTTGTAAAAGAGCCACAACAATTAGGGCCATCTGGATTGCCCTGGGCATGACCCAAATATTTTTATCTATCCTCTCCTATTTAATGTGAGTAATATCTAACCTGACTGCCTAGGTAAGAGCATTGCCACGAATAGTAACAAAATTGCAAAGTCTCAATTGCTATATCTTTTTATAACTGAAATTCATTTTAATTCATTTCAATTACTGTTGAAATTTCTTTAGTCTTTCTATATATGCAATATGTTAAAAATTTGCTTTCTGGAGATGGACTTATTGCCTTTTAATAATCTAACAGTTTCCTCCAAGATTCTTCAATTGGGTTTTTCGACGTAGGTATCATAGAGTTTGAGGGGAACTAGAAATGAGTAGACCTCTGGATCTATCATCACTTCCTTGCTTTTATTTATAGTTTAAAGAAGTATATAAACAACTACTTCAGTTTATCCTGCTTCCTTTTTCTTTATTTTACATGATGATAATCATTTACTATATATTATTTTTTGGTCTGGCTTAATATTATGAGATTCTTCCATATTATAATTTTAAAAAATTACACATCTGGGTGATGGCTTAGAATTATCTCAAGATTCTAGTTAGCATTTCTCTGAATATTTTCCAACTGGATAATCTTCATAACTGTAAATTTATTGTAAATTATGCTGTTGTTTAATAAAAGAAAAGAAAAAATAAGCATGATGAATAAAGAAAAAAGGAAAGAAAAGGAAAAAAAGGAAGAAAAGTTAGTGATTTACAATAACAAAAGTGTCTATTTTTCATATGTGGTGTTTGGTCATCTTGGGTTGGCTGTGACTCTCCTCCACAGGTTTTACGCTCTGGGACCTGAGCTGTTGAAGAAGCTGTTTATGAACATTGCTTGTCTCATGCCAAATGGAAAGGAGAACCTGATAAGTTACCCTGTGGATGAAAGATTTTATTCAGAAGTGGTATATGTCATTTTTACTAGTATTTCATTGGCCAAAGCAATTTTCATGGTGAATCTTTTATTAGTGGAACAAAGAAGAGTGTGAAATTTTGTAAAACAATATGATCTATCAAATCCTCTTTTGTGAGCTTCAAATCACTTACCCATTTTTCTCCTTGATCAGTTTTACCCCCAACTTGTTAGTGCTTTTACTTCGGTTTTGTTGATTTTCCTTTATTTCTTTTTCCTATTTTATTAGTTCCCCATTTTATCTTTGTTATATATTTATTATAATATTTAATTGAGTATGTCTTTCATATATTGACTTCTTATTCACACTTGGCTTATTGATTATCAACATTCTCATTTTTAATATATACATTTAATGGTATATATTCCTCTGATTTATACCCCACAAATTTTAATATGTGCTATTTTCATTAACATACACTTAAAGTACTTTAAAAAATTAAATAATGGGTGCCTGGGTGGCTCAGTGGGTTAAGCCTCTGCCTTCAGCTCAGGTCATGATCTCAGGGTCCTGGGATCAAGCCCCACATCGGGCTCTCTGCTCAGCAGGGAGCCTGCTTCCCCCCCCCCCCTCTGCCTGCCTCTCTGCCTACTTGTGATCTCTCTCTGTCAAATAAATCAAATCTTTAAAAAAAATTACAAAATCATGACTTTTTCTTTAATCAATGAGTTAAAGTTTACAAACACCTTGAGATTTCCTCATAATCTTTTCTCATTCACTTCTAGCTTAGTTGTGATCATAGAAATACTTTGTATTATTTCCCTCTCTTCACTTTAATTGTCAAGAATAGGGAAGTCATATAATAAGTGATCTCTATGTAGAAAAATGTGTATTAAAGTTAATAGTAGGGAAAATAGCCTACATGCACATTCTTATAAGATCAACGTACTAATCTTTTTGTTCAGTATATTGTATCAAGTGGTTTGAAAAGCTCAAACCAACTTTCCTGAGCCTAATGTGCCTGTCTTTTCCAACCTTGGGGATAATGACAGATCTAAAGGGCTTAAAATCTGCGATGGTAGGAGAACCAATGACACAAAAATTAGAAAACACTATAAGCCAGGGCTTTTATTCTTGAAAGCCAGTAATTACACATTTACTAGCACTGTTGGCTATATTCTTATATGTATGTTTCTGCATACATACTACCAGTCATTGGAAATAAGTATGTTAAAATTTCCCACCAAGATCATATATAGATATATTCCTGGTAAGTTTGTCAATGGTTATATACTTTGAAGCTACATCATTCTAAACTTGAAATTCCTACATTTGATTGCTGAATTGAACCTTTTATAACAGTGAACTGTCTGTCTTTCCTTAGTAATAGTTTTGCTTTATAATCTACTCTGAAATTAACAGCAACATCAGAGTTACTTTTTTTAGATTTTCCATGGAATGTATCTTTCTATTCTTTGTTTTCCATCCTGAATAATTGTGTTTAAGTACGTCTTTTATAAGTAAAATATAATTGAGGTTTTATATTTTATCCAGTTGATAATCTTATCTTATAAAGGAAGCATTTAGATGATTTATATATAATATTATTACTCACTTATTTCAATTTAAATCTCCTAATTTATTAAGTGATTTGTCTTTGCCTCATCTGTGCTGTCTTGCTATTTTTGGAAATGATTGTGTAAATGTCATTGTTTTATTTTTTCTTTTCTTCCAACTGAAAAATATTCTTTAAAATTCACTTTCAAGTGAATTGGTGTGTGTGTGTGTGTGTGTGTGTGTATAATTATATATATATTCAGAAAAACAAAGATATATTTAGAAAAACAAAAATTGAAAAATATTGTGTTTAATATAGACAGAGAGAGGTATATTACAATATTTAGGGAAAATTTAATTTTCAAGCTAATAAAAAGAAAAATAAAACAAATTCACACACTCATTCTTAAAGGACACAAGGAAGATGAGAAAAAAGCATAGGTAAAGCAATGATAAATCACTTAATAAAATGGTACACTGAAGTAAATGTTCCATTTATAAGACCAAATATTATATTGGATGGAATTTTTCAATTATATTCTGTTTGAAATAGGTTTTGCAGGGGGTTTTTTAAAGTCTTTTGCTAGTAACTCCAGTATCTGTAGTGCCCACAGGTCTGTTTCTATTTTCTGTTGTTTCCCTGGGTTGTGTTAATTTGTTTCATTTACTTGAATTTTAGATTATTTTAGTGTGTTAGACATTGAATTTGCAATATTGTTTATAGAAGTATTTGTATGCCTTGCTGATATTATTCTTCTAAGAAGGATTTATGGTTGTTTCTGCCAGTCAGCCATAGAAAGTAACCATCCAGAATCTCAGCAACCAGTTTCATGTATTGAGTTAGTTAAAAGCTGAGTTGAAGTCTTAGTGGTAGCCTGCCATTTCTTGCTCAGATTTATGCCTAAATTTCAGTCCTTTGTTAGTTCAGCCAAAGCAAGGACATTCATCAAGGACCCTTTAAGGAGTCATTTGATTACACCTCTGTACCCCCGAGTACCCTAGTCCATTAAATTATCTCTCAATATCTCAGCTTCTCAGTTGTCTCTTTCTTCAGTGGAGGGCTCCAATTTCTTTTCTTTCTCCTTTTCAATTCTTATCAGTTCTTACCTTATGATGTCTTTTAAGTTTTTGTAAACATATGAGAACTTAAAAATATTTTTTCAGCAGAGTACTTGATCCAATTTTAGTCTGTCATTACTAAAAAGTAAGCCTTTAATATCATGGGAATTTATTTTAATAGCATGGTGACTAAAATATATTATCTTTTAATGTCTTTTCTTTTCTTTTTAATAAGTTGTTTCAGTCTTTATGAAACCCCTTTTAAATTGTTGAAGTACAGAAAGGAATTATCTCCACTTCACAGGTGACATAATTAAGACATAGGATATGAGGCATAAAAATGTTAGTTTATTGTATGTCTCACTAACACATGCATAGAGTTGGGGACTTGAATACTTAACTCCTTTCTAAATAAGTAGCATTAGCAATGATAAAGGATCTTGGCTGCAGCTACAGTGGAAGACATAGCCATATTAGGATTTCTCTTCTTTATTCTACCTACCAAATCGGTGACCTTAAGAATAACATACTTTCTCTAGGCTTATATCTTACTTAGATGAAAAGTGGTTGTCACATAGTAAACACTCATTAAACTTTTGTTAAAATGGATGTTATTTAGTTATAGTATCTTTTTTTTAATTTTTTATTTTTTAAACATATATTTTTATCCCCAGGGGTACAGGTCTGTGAATCACCAGGTTTACACACTTCACAGCACTCACCAAAGCACATACCTTCCCCAATGTCCATAATCCCACCCCCTTTTCTCAACCCCCCTCCAGAGAAAGACAACTATCATATGATCTTTTTTTTTTTTTTAATTTTATTTATTTGAGAGACAGAGAGTGAGTAACAGGGAGAGAGAGTACAAGCTAGAGGAGGTACATAGAGAGAGGAAAAGCAGGCTCACCGCTGAGCAGAAAGCCCGTTGTGGGACTCGATCCCAGGACCCTGGGACCATAACACCAGCCAAAGGCAGACACTTAACTGACTGAGCTACCCAGGCATCCCTATAGTAGATTTTATTAAAATAATAATAATAATAATAACCTATATCTTTTCTAGCATTGTTCCATTGAAACTGAAATTCTTTAGGATATCTTTTTTTTCCTTTTTGCACATTAATGATATTTTATGATATATTCTATAAGAAACAGTTGGATTTTTGGTTATATAAAATATAATACTTTCTATGTTCTATGTGGAACATAAAAATATAAAAGCATCTGCTCGTCCATTTATCTGTAGCAACACATTTCACGTGGATATATGTGACAAAGAATGATATTTTAATATGGTTGAGGTTAAGATTTATTTTGGAAGATTAAGAAAAAGCATTTCACAATTTTATAACCTATCTATGGGATGCTATTTGATGTATATGACCCACCATAGGTCTTTCCTCACTCATTAAAGCTTTCGTTCCCAGAGCTGTACAATGGGGCACTGTTTATATTTATAGACAGTGTTCATCTGGATGAAATCAGGACAGATTTTTCTCTAAAAGTACAGAGTAATTAAACCTAATCTGAGGAATTTATAACTTTTGTATGTGCAGCAAATTTATCTCCTTCACTAGGTTTGGTAAAGTGAGAAGAAAACCTGTGATAAGGAGATTAACATATGAATTATTATACATGATTATAGCCATCAGAAGGGAATTGGATATACATAAACAGATGCATGCTCTAGTCCTCCTCGAGCGTCATGATATTCTGGGCCATTGTAAAACAAAGGTAATGTGATTGGTGGATTCGCTTCATGAGAGTTTTCCTGTCATATTGAGTTTGTCAAAATTTTATAATAAAACTAGTCTTAGGAAAGACAAGGAGAAATGAGAAGTCATCTTGTTACTTGTTTCTCTTACTCTCTAATCTGTCCTCCATTTCCTCAAAGGGAATTCTGACAGGGCTGTCAAAGTGATATAAAAATTACAAATAGTGTTCCAACAGGAGGAAAAATGTAATAACATAGCAGTAATGTAGTATGAATGAAGCAAGAGGTATTGCTACTTTTTGATCTAATTCCATAAAAGAAGGTAATCGCTGCTTCTCTGTGTGTGTGATTATAGAAATGTCAGTACAATTTTAAGGTTTTATATAGCCCATGGGTTTTTAACTTAAATTAGATCCAGCAAGAATAGAAAAGATTTAAAGACAAGCCAAGAAATAGTCATTTAGTGTGGTAATCATAGAGGATTCTGCTAAAACTAGAAGTAGTTGGAGTAGGATGAAAAATATTTATGTCATTTCCAGTTTAGTGATTCACCAATAATTCACAAAAGGAATCTACCAACATCAGATATTTTCCAAATTTCGTGGAGTTTTTTTTTAATAACCTGATAGATGGTGGCTTGTACTGTTCATGTTGCATTTTAGATTCCAAAGGCAGTATTTTAGAGATTTGTATGGGAGTGAGAGAGCAATTAGGGACATCTGGATTGCTCCAGGCATGACCCAGACATTTTCTACTTGTCCCCTCCTCTTCAATGAGAATAATGATAGCTAACCCCGAGTGTCTTGGTGAGAACTTTGCCAAGAACAGTAATGAAATCACAAAGTATCCTTTTGCAATTAAAATTTAATATCACTATGGAAATCTATTTACTATTTATATAAGATGTTGAGAATTTAGAGGATGGTCTTATTGACTCTATAATAACTTAAACATTTCTTCCGGTATAGAATTCCTTAATGAGGGTCCATGGATTTTGTGGGGATTTATAAATGGGCTGGACCTCAGGAAGCAGAAGCACCATTTTCTAGAGTTCATGGTTTCTTCACATTCTCAAAGGAATCTTCATTCCCCAAAGTTAACACTCATTTGGGAATAAGATCCTTATATTACTATATAGCATTTTGAAAGAAAGGCACACAAAGAAAAGCCATATCCTAGGATGGTATATTTATAATTAGCATATAAAACACTTTTACAGTGATTAGGACATTTAAATGCAGATTATTAAAGCAGAGCAAACAGGAAGAGAAGGTTCTAGGTAAACAAAATGCACCAATTGCCTAGTATATATGTCAGGCATTACGTTGTGTCCATCATACAGCTTTCATTCTTGTAGAATAAATTGTATACTTGTACAGACCTAAATATGATGACTATCTGGGATAAAAATAGTTTTTAATGTCAATATTAATTACACTTTAATGGAAGTCATTAGATTTGACAGAAGCTAATGATCGGTGGCCCTCAACCTTTGCTCCATATTAGAATAACCCTGGGAGTTTTTAAAGAACTCCGGAACATAGGTCCCACCCAGTTTATTTGCATCAAAAACTCTAAGGGAAGGGCTTGTGCACTGGCATTTTAAAAATACCTCCTCAGGTGATTCTATTGTTCAGACGGTGTTGAGAACCAGTGCTCAACTATTTAAATGAATAATACTTAATTATATCATTCAAGCAGTAAGTGCATTCAAGTACAATTTTCCTTAATTTATCATGACAAACTAACAATTCATTCATTCATTATTCATTAAATATACATTTATAGAATTCCTGCTGACAGGTGAACACTTTGTAAGATGTTGACAATTAGTGATAAATGTTTGGGTTTTATTCTCAAGGACATTACAGACATAAAAGGAAAATGATTATTCTATTTGGGCTTGAATTACCATTCACAGAAATTTGCTCAAGTAGTTTTGAGAGAAAAGCGGTTTTAAAAAATTCTTTGTAGTTTTGCTATCATGAGGTTTTTCAAATTGACTTCAGACTTTTTTTTTTTTGTAGTTTTCATTGTTCACTTCATCCAACTGTCAAAAATTTAGCACAGTTTTATAATACTTCCTACACAGGCAACTGAACTCAAACGGAGTAAAACACTTTACCTTTTATCTCTAAATGCAAGATTCTAAAATCTTCTTTGAGTGTTCAGTAGAGACCAACAGTCTTATTTTATTTTCTTGTAAACTAACTTTAAAATTTTTCTTACAGGTTAGAACTAAAATATGAGTTCAACCATATTGCAAGCTCACAAATCAATATGCAAAGTCAATTACACTCTATACACTGCTAGTAAACAGTATCAACATGAGAGTATGAAAACAATCCCATATAAAATTGTGGGCCAGAGGAGGGAGGGGGTGAAATGGGTGTGGGTTTCTTTGCGAGGTGATGACAGTGTTCTAAAATTGCTTGTGAAGCTGTTTGTAAATTTCTCTCCACATACTAGAAAATGATCGAACTGTACACTTTAAATAGTGGACTTTATGGTATGGGAGTTATATTTTAATAATTTCATTAATAAATTCCATTGCAGGACTATCACATGTCATCTCTTCTCCCAACAACACTACCTCTAAAGTCCTCATTTTCAGTCTCTGTTCTCTTATTTCTTGAAAATAAAAAGAAAGAAAGAAAGAAAAGAAAGACTCAAGAGCAGTAAAAATGCACCCCTTATTTTCTATCCTCAATCCCATCTCGTATTGCCTCCTCTGGGTTTTTTTGTGGTTTCTTCTTCCCACCCTGAGATCTCTGTATTAGCATTCTAGATTTCATCTATGGAATTCTATATATACTGATTCCTAGGTAATCACAACCAGTCTGGAGGCATTTAATATTCTCCACATACTAATGAATTCCATGTGAATCTCTAGCTTAGTGTTTGTCTTACACTCTGGAGCTGTCTGTTCCAGCTGCCAATTCAATATCTAAAACTTCATTTCCAGTGCTCAACTCCTTATTCCACACACCTCCAAAACCTTTATCTTCCTCTGTGCTCTACCCTGTCTCAGCCACTGGAGAGTTTAGACTTCTTTGTGTTTAGATCCAAACCTGTGGAATCCTTCTTGACTTCTCTTAGTAAGTTTTGCAGATGACTTTCTGTTTCCTGTGCTGCTACCATCCTAGTCCACACCACCATGATAATATTAAGCCTAATTCTGGTGCTCTGGGTGTCAAGTGGGGAAAGGGAGCTTGGGATACTAGCATTCAGAATATACTTTTACCTAATCTCCCTGATTTCAGTGCCTCTGTTCTTAGTGTAGCATATACTCCATATTTCTTAAGCCCTCTGGTGCAACCACTGCAAAGAACTCTTCAAGTCTTCTGTGTTGGAGTAGCAGTCCTCCATCTGAGCAAAGAGGGAGGGGAAATTTAGGGACCTATTTGCCTTTTATATATTAGCTTCAACCAATATCTCTCTATTCAATCCAACCTGTTCAACCACTTTCAAAAAACAACTGGTACCATCCAGTAATGTACTGTTTGAGTTTTTCCCCATGGTCAGCTGAATTTTCAATTTTACCAGATCTGCTCGTTCACTTGCCACTTTTCAACTTCTTTTCTATATCTAAAATTTGTATCTGTTACTTCTTTCAGACTATTTTTCAATGTTTTTCCCTTAATTTTTTTTCTGCCATTGGAATGCAGTCTCTGGAGAACCAGCAATAAACAGAGTTTTTAAAACTTGTTTTTGTTAATATACCCATTATCTTTTTAATTTATCCCAATTAAGTTTTCATCTTTACCACTCCACTTAAGCTGTTCTTTTCATGGCCCAAAATATTTCAGTTTGCTAATCCAGTGGTCACCATCTCAGCAACTTCCAACTAAGTTGTTTACCCATTTAGTCTTGGAATACTGTTAACACTTGGTTTTCAGAATACCATTTTCCACTCATTTATGGTTTTTTTTTCCACTTCAGGAAAATGCCATTCATATTGGTTTTCTTGCCAGCTCCTATTTTTCATTTAGGCCTTGATGTATTGATGAACCCCAAGGGTTTGGTCTTAGGTTTCCCTTTTCTATCTACTTGTTTAAAAAATAAGTTCATTTATTTACCATAGACTGAAAAATTATTTAAATGTAAATTGTATTTATATATAATCCTGATCTCTTCCTTAAGATTCAAAGCTGATTGTAGACTTACCTTGTTTACTTAGTTGTCTAAAAGGCATGCTCATGTCAACATACTCAAAACACGTCAACATCTTCAACATCTTCAACACTCCAAATGTTCCACAAGTTCTCTCTTCTAGCGTAGTTAATGACATCACATTCATTAATTCTTTGCTTAAATACTTGCTATTGCTTCTTACCATGTTTGTAATAAGAACTGAAGTCTTACCATGACTTGCTTGTATCTTGTTTGTCCAGCCACTCCATTCCTTTTTTAATCTTATGCCATTCTCTTCCCGTATCACCTCACCTTCATTATTTCCACAGACACACTCAGGCCAGTTGCTTTGGGCTGTAAGGCCTTAGGACTTTTCCATTTTCTACGCATTCTAAATGGAGCACTCATAACATCTCCTCACTGCTCTTTATTTTAACTCATGTGTCAGCCCAACTGTTCCTTCCCCAGTATTGCTCTTCATTCTCAGTCTTTTTAACCTTTTGGATTTTGCTCATCCCATACCTCCTTTTCTCATGCTTATTATCCATCTCAGGATAGTTTCTTCATTATTTTTCTTACTTATTTTCTTTCTTTTAAAAATTCAGCCTCTTGTCCCTAGATCATGTGGTTGAAAGAAATAGTTAATGACTATATCATACAATGAAGGAGGAAAACCAAGTGTTTAAAAAGGTGTTTGACACTGAGTCAACTAAATAGCATGGTGTTAACATTAAGATAGCTGCCTAACCTTAGTTTCATTTTCCTCAAGATTTAACATGCAACCTATCAGGGGAAAAAAAAATAAAAATAAATAAAAGCAATGGTTAGTGTTAGTTAATAAAGAGTGATCAGGAAGTTACTAATATATCTGAAAGCATGCTGTCATAGAAATCAAGAAAGAAATTTCCAAAAAGAGGACATGTCCAACAAGTGTCAGGTCATGTTAAGATCTTATGTTAGATAGGGAATGCAAGGGGCTTCCTAGATGAAGCAAGGGACAAAACGAGAACTGAGTATATAGACTTTCTTCAGGTTGTTCTTTATGAAAGAAAGTAGAAAGGTGGTGGGATATTTGCTGTGAGGGAGTAGTACTCTGACTAAACTCACTTGATAGTGGAAGAGCAGTTGCCATTTGGGCATAGAGGAATAGCTGCCCATATTCTTCAATGGGATAAACTGTGGTTGCTTGAATTCAGGGATAAATATTATAAAACTCTACAATATCTTGCTAATAAAATTTTAGATAGCCTTCCTTTAAGTTGCCCTAAACTGGTTTTTCCATGGTATAGATTCCTTCATTATTTGCTTTCTTTTTTTTTTTTTAAATATTTTATTTATTTATTTGACAGAGAGAGATCACAAGTAGGCAGAGAGGCAGGCAGAGAGAGAGAGAGGAGGAAACAGGCTCCCTGCTGAGCAGAGAGCCCGATGCGGGACTCGATCCCAGGATCCTGAGATCATGACCTGAGCCGAAGGCAGTGGCTTAACCCACTGAGCCACCCAGGCACCCCTCATTATTTGCTTTCAATTCAGCTCTGTATGCCTTGTGTTTATTGGCTAAGCATCCCATATTTTTGGCATTAGGTTGTCCTTCACATTTAGTTTTCAGAGTTATGCACTTTGATCCTTTTTCTATATATGTCTCAGCACTTCAGATGGAAGGTTACATAGGTGATCATATTCAGAAGCTACCTCATTGCAGAAGTCTCAAGACTTTGATAAGGTGTCGGGGCGCCTGAGTCTCCGTGGGTTAAAGACTTTGATAAAGTGTCTTGTATTTTTTATTCTTCAAGTTCTTCCTATTTCCAGTTAGATCATATAAAATTATGTATGGCACCTATATTAATTTTAATACAAAAAATATAAAAAGTATTGCTTACAAAAATACTTTATCTTGGGGCCCCTGGATGGCTCAGTGGGTTAAAACCTCTGCCTTAGGCCCAGGATCCTGAGATCAAGCCACACATCGGGCCTGCTTCCTCCTCTCTCTCTCTCTCTCTCTGCCTGCCTCTCTGCCTACTTGTGATCTCTGTCAAATAAAAAAAAATACTTTATCTTCCCTATTTGTGTAGAGTTGACGCAAGAGATATCCATTTAATAATATTTTCTGTACTTTGGCAAAGTATTTGATAAATACACCAGCAAATATATAGTCTATGTATAGTAAAGTACTATAACAAGGGAAGAAAAAATGTAATAGGGCTCCAGGAGTGATCCTCTTCTGATCTTAAATAGAACATTGTCCATCCAGCTAAAGCGTATTGTGCTAGAGAAGAATTCCAATCTCCCACCTCCTCTCAGTTAGGAAATGGAGCATGTATCAGAATTGTAAATGTAGAACAATGTATATGTTTTAAGATTATATAGATATAGATATAGATATAGATATAGATATAATAAAAGTATGTGTGTATGTGTGTGTGAGTGTGTGTATATGTATGTATGTGTATATATATAATACATATATATACATATATGTATATATGTATATATATATATATTCCTTAGGAGTCCACCAAGACACTCTCAGAACTAATAAATGAGTTCAAGGAAGTTGCAGGAAGCAATCAAGATAGAAAAATCACTTACATTTCTATACATCAACAACAAACTATCTGAAAGAAAAATAAACAGTGCTATTCACAATAGCATCAAAATCAATAAAAGACTTAGAAATAAATTCAACCAAGGAAGTAGAAGATTTATACTAAAAAGAATAAGACATTATGAAGAATTATAGAAAAACAAGATAAAAGGTACTCTATGTTCATGGATTGGAAGAATGACTATTTCTAAATTTTCTCTACCACTCAAAGTAATCTATAGATTCAACAAAATCCCTATCAAAATTTTAATGGTGAAATTTACAGAGATAGAAACAATCCTAAAATTTTATGTAAGCACAAGGATTCCAAATAGCTAAACCATCCTGAGAATGAAGAACAAAGCTGGAGGCATGGCATTTCATATTTTAAAATATATTACAAAGCAGTAGCAGTCAAAACAGTATGGCACTCTAATTTAAACAGACACGTAGATGAATAGAACAGAATCAAGAACTCAGAAATCCTCGTATCAACTAACATTTGGCAAAGGAGCCAAGAATACTCAGTGAGAACAGGATAGTTTCTTAAGTAAGGGTAGTGAGATTATTGGATATGCACATAAATAAAAATGAAACTGAACCCCTGTCTTCTACCAGTCACAAAAATTAACTTGATTTGGATTAAAGATACAAATATAAGCCATGAAACTACAAAAATCCCAGGGGAAAAAACACAAACATAGGGAATAATTCCATAGCAGTCTTAGCAACAATGTCTTTTAAATGACACAAAAAGTACAAACAAAACAGAAAATTTAAAAAGTGGGACTACATTAAACTAAAAGTCTTCCACACAGCAAAGGATATTATTAACAGAATAAAAAGACAACCAAAGGAATGGGAGAAAGTATTGCCAAACCATAAATATGACAAGTAGTTAGTATGCAAAATGCATAAGGAACTCATAAAACTCAATAGAAAAAGAAACAACCACAAATAATCCGATTAAAATATGGGCAGAGGATCTAAACAGACATTTTTCAAAAAGACATACAAATGCCCAACAGGTACCTGAAAAGACACTTGAAATCACTAACTATCTGAGAAAAACAAATCCAAACCACAGTGAGCTATCCCTTCACATCTGTCAGAATGGCTGTTGTCAAAGACAAGAGATAACAAATTTTGGTGAGGAGGTGGTGAAAAAGGAACCCTGGTGCACTGATGGTGGGAATATAAATTAGTGCTACCACTATGAAAACAATATTGATGTTCCTTTAAAAAATAATATAGAACTACCATCTGTTCTTAGCAATCCCACTTCTGGGTATGCATCTGTAGGAAATGAGATTACTTACCTTGATGAGAGAATCTGCATCACCATATGTATGGCCCATTATTCACAATAGCCAACCATGGAAATAATTTGAGTGTCCATCAACGGATGGATAAAGAAAGTGTGGTGTGTGTGTATGTTATGTGTGTGTAGTATACATTGAAATATTTAGTCATAAAAAGATGGAAATCTTGTCTTTACTTCAACATGTATGGACCTTGAGGACATTATGCTAGGTGAACTATGTCAGACAGAGAAAGTCAGATACTGTATAAAACCATTTATACATAGAATCTGAAAGATCCCACACTGTAGAAATAGATTGTAGATTGGTGGTTCAAAGGGACTAGGTGTTGGGAGATGTAGGGAGATGTTGGCCTAAGTGTTTAAACTTCCAGTTATAAGATGAATTACTTCTGGGAATCTAATGTACCATATGAAGACTATAGTTAACAATATTGTATTATATATTCCAAAGCTGATAAGTAAAAGTAGATCTTAAATATTCCCACCACACATACACACAGACACACACACAAAGGTAATTAAGTGAAGTGAGGGATGTTAATTACTTCTATTATGATAATCATTTCATGATATATGCACATATCAGATCATCACATTGTATACCTTTAGCTTGCACAGTAAGTCAATTATATCTCAGTAGACCTGGAAAAAAAGCCAGTATGTGTTTGTTCTGAAATTGACATAGAATTTCTTTAAGCAATTCTAAGGATTAAGAAATAGCAAATAGGGAGGAATGAAACTGAAATTTCAATTTCAGAAGTTATTATAAAAATGTCCGAAGAGTAAAATATCAAACATTATTTTAAGAGATAGAAGAAAGATTATTATAAATGATTTGCTGAGTACAGTTCCATATACCTGCTAGAAGAGAACAAGATCTAAGTACTGGTAGATAATATTCCAGAATGTTTGCTCTATATCTATTATGGGTAAGCCCAATGTGAAAAATTTTTAAAATGTATATCTCAGAGAATAAAAATATTCTAGGGTTGCCCGGGTGACTCAGTGGGTTAAAGTCTCTGCCTTCAGCTCAGGTCATGATCCCAGGGTCCTGGGAAGGAGCCCCGCATGGGGGCAGGTAATCTCTGCTCAGCAGGGAACCTGCTTCCTCCTCTCTCTCTGTCTGCCTCTCTGCCCACTTGTGATCTGTCTGTCAAATAAATAAAGAAAATCTTTTAAAAAAAGAAGAAAAATATTCTAAGTCATCAAAATATTACAAAAAAGCCCAGTTATTTTACTGTGAGGTTATAAACATAACTGAAGAACTTCTTGATAGAACAAAATGATTTCTTACTTTGAGTAGAAATTAGTGCCTCTTTGAAAATTCTTCACTTTTCTTTTTTTAGGAAAATTAGCTCAATTTTTAAAAAAGATTTTATTTATTTGAGTGAGAGAGACAGAGACAGAGACAGAGATAATGAGAGAGAGCACAGGTGGGGAGGAGAGGGAGAAACAGTCTCCCCATGAGCAGGGAGTCTGATGCAGGGCTCAATCCCAGGACCCTGGGATCATGACCTGAGCTGTAGGCAGACACTTGACCGACTGAGACACCCAGACACCCCAATAAGCTCAAATTTTTATATTGAAAATGCCAGGTAAACCCTTGCCTTAGATTGTATTTATTATATAAACCTTCAGCCTCCTATCTCTTTTCCCAAGTCCAATGGCATGTGCTCCTATTAAAAGTTAAAGTAAATGACCAGCTACCTCGAAGATCAAGGGTGACTGACATTAAAATAATTCAAAGCCAGATTTCTAAAGTGATGTTATTAAATATTAAACATCATTATAATAATAGTTTAATAAAAAGTCATCTATAATATATAATAAAAAGTTCTATTTCATGTAAAATTAGAAAAATGGTTTATTTTGATGGATTAAAAAAGTAAAAAGGGCATTGTTTTAATATAGATTTCATGTCATGTATTTAATTGATGCAGTTATAGATGCATTTCAAGTGATCTTTTGTGAAAGAAATATTAATACTCATGAAAAGGCGAACTCAAGTGATTGTAGGTAGTGTGCACTATATGCTATTTAAGAGACATTTTTTAAAATGCACAGTTACTTTAGTATTTTCTAATTCAATTACACAGAGAGTGACAGGTTCTGGACAGACCCTAGTGGTGCTAAGGACAAATTCCTGGTCTGTCAAGAGACACAACTGGGCCCATTTGTGGCACAGAGCCATCAGGACACTGTATCTGTCCTACCTCTATTCCTGGCTCAAACAGAAGCCGGATCTCCCAATTGGTCACCTACCACTGCTGGGACATCTTCCTGTGTGTGAGGAGAGGGAGGGAGAGAGGGAGAGAGAAAGAGAGAGAGAGAGAGAGAGAGAGAGAGAGTGAGGTGTGTGTCTTCTATATAACATTCCCTTTTAATCCACACCAAAGATCTGAGAAAAATTTTGTTAGAGAATCACATCCGTCTTTCAAAGAATGCAGCCTACTTTCCATGTTGCTGTAATACTGAACAAGCATAGATTTTCTCCAGAAAACACGAGCAACAGAAAGCATATCCTACAAAAAAACATCCCGCTGATAAAACACATGTGGCAACCAGGTCTCTGGAGATTTGGAGACGCTGCCTTCCTTCAAAATAGATTTAAACTTAAAAACAGAAAACACTGTGAGTTCTTTTCTTCATTTGAACGAAGACTACATTGCACTTGTAAATACACTATCGAGGGAGTATTCTTAGGAATGGTTTGCACATTTCAATTTAATTTCATTTTAAAACTTTTTATAGCCCTTATCTTGTGTCAGATTTTTTTTTTAAATTCATGCATTGTTCCTGAAAACAAACCAGGTAAGAAGATATTTTTACTCTATTTTACAGATGAGGTATATAGAGTACTTTTTAAAAGTGTTTATGATTGTCATGAGAATGTACCTGGTATTCTGCTACTACAGAGAATATAATTGACCAAGGGTTCTAGGTGCTGTACTTTGAAATCCATCCCCATGTTTGTGCCATGGCTGTACCTCCCACAGGCTGCTCTAGGACAGTGACTTTGGGATACTAAGGCAAACTGGTTTCTTGTAAACATATGGCCGCCAGGACTCCTAGATGGCTGACTTGACCAAACATTCTTGAGGCTGCTGCTTGAATGGTGGTGTCAGATGCTTCCACTCGATCTTTTCTTTCTTTCTTTCTTTTTTAATATATATATTTTTTAATTTAAAAGAGAAAGCAGGGGCGGGATCAGAGGAAAGAATCTTAAGCAGACTCCTCACTGAATGCAGAGCCTGATGTGGGGCTCAGTCTCATGACCCTGACTGAGAGGATGACCTGAGCCAAAATCAAGAGTCAGACACTTAACCCACTGAGCCACCAGTTGCCTCTCCACTCAGCCTTTCTAAGCTCAGTTCTGCTTAACTGTTCCAAAGGATGAAATGCATGGAAGTGTTTCATTTCATGATTTTAGTTTGTCCCTGCATTGTGAAAGTTTTTAAAGAATGCGATGAATGAAGAAGAAGAAAACAAAAATAAATGAAAGAAGAAATTAATTTCCATTGTGTTCAATTTCACTTATTAATGTAAGTGCAGAATCCTAATTAATATGCCTGAAAATAATTCAACACCATATTCAAGAAAAATCAGAAATGAGTATCAATAGTGTTTTTAAATATGATGAGATACTACCTCATACCTGTCAGAATTGTAAAATTAATAACACAGGAAGCAGCAGATGTTAGTCAGGATATGGAGAAAGGGAAACCCTCTTGCACTGTTGGTGGGAATGCAAACTGGTGTAGTCATTCTGGAAAACAGTATGGACATTAGTCAAAAGTTAAAAATAGAACCATACTATGATCCAACAATAGTATTATTAGGTATTTACCCAGTGAATACAAAAAATACTGATTGGAAGGGGCACATGCACTCCAATGTTTTTAGTAGCACTATCAACAATAGCCTAATTGTGGAAAGAACCCAAATGCCCATAAAGTGATGAATGGATAAAAAAGAAATGGTATGTATGTGTGTGTGTGTGTGTGTGTGTGACATTACTCAACTATCAAAAAGAATGAAATCTTGCCATTTGCAATGACATGAATGGAGCTAGAGTGTATTCTAAACAAAATAAGTCAGAGAAAGACAAATACCATATGATTTCACTCATATGTGGGATTTAAGAAACAAAACAGATGAACCTAAGGAAGAGGAAACACCGAGAGAGAAGCAAACCATAAGAAACTCTTAACTATAGAGAAAAAACTGAGGGTTGCTGGAGGGGAAGTGGTGGGAGTATGGGCTAGATGGGTGGTGAGTATTAAGGAGGGCACTAGGGATGAACACTGGGTGTTTTAAGTAAGTGATAAATTGTTAAATTCTATTCCTGAAGCCAATATTACACTATATATTAACTAACTAGAATTTAAGTAAAAATTTGAAAAAAAAAGTGCTGAAATACATTTGCTAGTACTCAAAATTAACTTTTCAAAAGAAACTAGATTGGTAGTGTGAGATTATTTTTTAACATGATAAAAGAAAACTATCTCATATTGTATTAAAATTTAATGTCTTTTAAGTTTTTAAATGGGACCAATCACTTTTCAAAAATAACTGTTAAAAAAACTATTAAAATAACTGCAAAAAAAGAAGACATAAAATAAATGTAAAAACTAAGGGAAAGTGAGTTTTTAAAATTTTTAATGTAAAGGCATTAAACATTAGCTTAGTTTTTCTAGTTGAAGAGAAAAGCTCTAAATGCAAAGCAGCTTACCCCTGAGTTATCAAAAGTCCTAAATTGTGAAAGACCATTATATTCAGGCACCTAACATTACCTGATGAGAATGTCTGCAAATTCTAAGTGCTTTTTTTCTGTTAAGAGGAGAGCAACACAATCTTTGGAAAAAGGGATAAAATTCTGGATTTAAAAAATTATAATAAAAAGATCATAATCAGGCGCCTGGGTGGCTCAGTTGCTTGAGCGACTGCCTTTGGCTCAGGTCATGATCCCGGACTTCTAGGATCGAGTCCTGCATCAGGCTCCCAGCTCCTTGGGGAGTCTGCTTCTCCCTCTGACCTTCTCCTCTCTCATGCTCTCTCTCATTCATTCTCTCTCAAATAAATAAATAAAATCTTTTTAAAAAATGATCATAATCCAAGTCATAACTTAAAATATAAAAGTAATTATTAAATTACATTTTATCATTACATATTCATATGAGAGTTTGTAATATGAAATGTGTAAATATATAACATTATTTTGTCACTTGATGCTAACTTTTAATATTTTAGGTGAAATATAGTGCTCATAATAAAACAAAGTTAAGATTGAGCCATATATTATTCTATTTATTAAATGTAAAGTTTCATTGCTGTCAAGGTCTTGTGCATGAGTAAATTAACTGACCTAGAGCTGAATTCCAAGCCACAGTAGCCTTTTGCAAACACATTCCATTCACTTGTCTTCTTACTAGATTATAGACGATTTGGGTACGAGAGCCAAGATTTAATCACTTTTGCATTCCAGTCAAGAGGGAACCACATATGAAACTGTGGTTTCTTCTATTAAAATCTTTGTAATACTTATTGTATTTTATTGGAACTTAGGTATCATAGGTTATAACATGTACTGCTAAGACAGCAAGAACAATGCCAACTCCAAGTGTAAAATCCATCTCTATTTTGGAGATGATACATGTACAAAATTTTGCCTCTTAGAATTCATGAGCTATGATAATGCCACCTTTACTATCAGTTCTGCAATCCTTATGGAGAGCTTTAAAAGAAATACCCATGGTCTTGAGCCTTGGTCTGCTTGCTTAAACTCTTGAACTCAGCCAAACCATGATCAGCACCTTTCAAGACTAGAATATAAATATTCACAGATTCTGATTCCTCGTGTAACTTATCTTCAAGTAAACCCTAAGTGTCTCGAGCATCTTCTTCTCCCAAATTCCCACCTTCTATTCTCTATGGGACCACCAGGAGTAATTTTGTTCATCCTAAACCCACCATTTTGTATTTGCATGGTCTATATTACAGATGCATCCCTCTTCAGTCCTCTGTTCAACTCATATTGTCCTTTCTTTTGAGCCGGTTTCCCACTCCATCTGTCCCCTAGTTTTTTAAATTGCCTGACCCAAACTCTATTGTGTTTGTAGCAGGTACATATTTTACTGTTTATATGTTCACATGTATAAAAATGCAACCATATTTTTCTATATCTCAATTTAACTTCTATTTTAAACCTCATTCCACTCAGTAATGGAAAACTTAATCTTGCCAATTCAAAGTGAATTCAGTCAAATTTGTTATTTCTGTTTAATATGGGTTTATAATTCAATCATTTTAAGATTTAAATGTACTTCTGAGGTCTTCTCCTTAGCCTTCCATAATGAGGTTAATTAAATTCTAAGTCCTGCTAGGCACACCTCTTGCTAGAGTGTCATTGTGGACATAGGACTCTCTAGATTCTTCAGGATATAAAATAAAGCTGAGGTCTTATGCTTGGGCATAAGAATGGTGAGCTGAAGAAATTATATTATTCCATTTCCATTTCGCCTTCTGCTGCTAATGACCCAATAATATATGAGCTATAGCTTCATAAAATTTCCAGTGGGGATGGTCCAGGCTATCCTGGGGAAACCATCTCATGGCAGGCTGAACTCAGATTTATAAGCACAGGTTATCCTTACTCTTGGACTCCAACTTGAAGGGTTCCAGACTGGGAGGTGGGGGCAGTGATTTCCCTCCCACCCACCTATCCTCTATCATACGCACAAATTACTTCTAACACATTAGCCTTTCTTCCCCCAAACTTTTTCTTTTTCTTTACACATCATGAGTTTACTAGCTTTCTAGATGTGGGCTTTCTTCCTCACATCGAATCTTAAGCTTTTGTTCCTGGAAGCGGAAAATGTCGTGTCTTTTCTTCCTGACTTGAATCCAACTATTCACTGTTATGAGTGGTGATCCTGGCTCCTACACTCTGAATTTCAGTGATCATGGGTAGCAGAACAAAGATTCTACAATTTATGTCTTAGATTAGTATTCTGTCACACTCAGTTAACATCTTCATTCTCTTCTTTAATTTTTTCTTTCATTTTCTGAACTAAGCAGAAACATGGCTTTTTCTAGATAATGCTACTTCTCTAATGCCCTTAATTCTCTAATTCCCCATACTTCATGTGACTCAGGGTCAAGGGATGCCCTGTATCCTCTTTATGAACCTGGTAATAACTTTCATCACCCCAATTTCCTGTAGGAACTCCTCTTATGGACATTCCCAAAAAAATTCAGGGCATTGGAGTGCCTGGGTGGCTCAGTCAGTGGAATGTTGACTCAGTTTTGTTTCAGGTCATGATCTCGGGGTCCTGGGTTTGAGGTCTGCTTCAGACCTCCCACTCAGCGGGGTGCCCGCTTTCTCTTTGCCCCGCCCCCCACCGCTTGCATGCTCTCTCCTTCTGTCTCTCTAAAATAAGTAAATCATTTTAAAAAACACAAAAATAGAGAGCATTTATAGGATGGAATTTAAAGAGGACACTAATCTAATGAGATATAATTGACATCACTTTTCAAACTGTGATAACAAAAGTGAGAATTTTCAAATAAATAAAACCAGTCACGTTACTTTAAATGGCCATTCAATTTAGGGGTATAGAAATCTTGAGAATAAGAAGGTGAATGAAAACGGATTTAGGGTGGAAATAGTGTTTTGATATTTAGAGTTGATAAAAGGTGGTTTTTTAAAAATTTTTAATTAAAAAATAATTTAGGATTCATCAGAGAAGTCATAAGACCTGTGATTTTTCTTTGGGCACAGTGAGTAAATAAATAAATGCTAAGGAACAGTGGGGGGAAAAAACCCAAAGCTTTCTGTTTCATGTCACAAACAGTGTTTTAGAAGGATACATTTATATTCTTTTTTTTTTAAAGACTTTATTTATTTATTTGACAGACAGAGATCACAAGTAGGCAGAGAGGCAGGCAGAGAGAAAAGAGGAAGCAGGCTCCCTGCTGAGCAGAGAGCCCGATGCGGGACTCCATCCCAGGATCCTGAGATCATGACCTGAGCCGAAGGCAGCGGCTTAACCCACTGAGCCATCCAGGCGCCCTGGATACATTTATATTCTGCTATAATTTTCTTGGTCACTGCCAACCCCAAAGTTCATTGTCTTTCCCACTTATTCATAGAAGATACAGCATATTCCTTGCAGTCATCCCTATTTCATTAACTCCTGACACTCTCTGGGTTACTTTATCATCCAGGTAGTTGATCTAGGCACCAGTGTAGTATTTCATTGCCTTCTATACAGTGACCCTCTTACCTACAAGATGTAAGCCTCTGCTTACCCCCCACCCCTGGCACACTTTGGACCAGGCATTTGGCCAGAACTGCTCCACTTCTAAAATAAGAAATATATTGTTTTGTCTGACCACAACCTTCTAACCTACTCTTTTAACTTAAATAACTCAATTCCTCCACCTGTTTATGTATTCGTAACCTATGGTGTCTCTGCTTTCTCCAACTCAGCTCTCTCATCAGAATTGTTTATGTCTTTCTTAAGTTTAGTGTTATGTCTACTTCAACCACTCTAGTATCTTCTAGTATCTTCATCTCCTCTGCCCCATTTTCTTTTCATCACTACTGTCTCAGAAAATCTATCTAGGTTGAGATTCATAGGTCCCTTTTCTCCCTGCTGGCATCTGTGTGCATGAAGAGTGATATAGAAGATCACAAAATCATGCCAATTCATGTTTAAAGCATCCATCACTGTCCTTTTCCATAATTAGCTCCTTTTCCTTTTCCAAAAGCAGTGATTTCAAACATCCTCCACTCTCCACAAATTTCTAGCTCTACCATCTCCCCTTAATTCTCAACAGATGATTTAATCTTTCTACTTCTTTGTCCCTCACAGAGAGAATAGGTAATTACTCCTTTAAGTTCCTTCAACCAACTTATAATTTCACCTCTTCTATAATATCAGCCATCTCTGACCTTTACCTCTTCTTTGGATAACATGCTCTGTGCCTGAATTATCTTCAACCTGAGCTATTGATTCTTCTTTATTTTCTCCTTCTTTATCTCCCTTCATATTAATTCCACTGCATCCAATATTTTTCCAGGAGACAGGAAGAAAGAAAACTTCCTTCAACCATATACCACTCTTCAACTTTGCCTCATATTTCCTCCCTCTCTCTCAAAGCCACATTTCCAAAAGGGAATTGTCTGTTCCTATTTTTTGACGACTCTGAATTCTACTGCAGTTTTGCCTTCCCTCACACCGTGCACCGAAACTCCTCTTGTCAAGGCCACAGTGACCTCTTTGCTGCTAAATCAAATCTAGCATTTTAAAATATACAAATTATTTTCACCTGCCTGATGTTCTTTTAGTATTATTTCAATCTCATAGTATTATCTACATTTTCTGAATAAGAAACTGACACTCTGAACTCTAATTTGGTCAACATCACAAACATAACTACAGCTGGCAAAAGTTGAGCTTGAATCAAGGGATTCTGACTTACGATCCTCTATTTTGTGATAATAAAATAAGGTGAATCAATTATATTCTCATATTCATTATTCCATGGATATTTGCAATTTATTTTTTACTTACTATCCTATATTTCCATGGCCTACATTGATGCAGATGCCACAGCATCTGAAGGTATTAATAATTCAGATGACCCAGAAATTTCTGGGAAAAGGGGAAGCAAATGAGAATAGTTTTACCTCATGAATTTCTGAGCAAACATAAAGACACTGAACATGTTAGAGACAGACTAAGTAATGTAAATTGACTCAAGCAAAAAATCTAAAAAAAACCCCAAAACAGTGAAAGAGTAAAATCTCACCCATTGTGAGAAACTAGTTTGGGCTTAAAAAAACAAATTTTGAATGATTTCTAATCTGATGGGGGAAACAATTCCAATCTTTTCTCTTTTTCTTTATAAATCTCTTTCCATTGAGAAACTTATATTTTGGTGATAAGAAAATCATGCGGAAGAATAGATACAACCCACAAGAATTTTCAGTGCATTGCTATGGCATTGGTCTGTGTGAAAGGCCCTGAAAAGTGGAAGAAAGTAAGCTCTCCAGAGTAGGCTTTTCTAAAGAAATTGCACTTGAGCTAAGACTTAATCGATTGCAGATGTTTTTCAGATGGATAAAGAGGAAAGGCATCTAAGCAGAGGGACCAGCATGTACAAAATGCAGAAACATAGATATCCTGATGTGTTTAGAGAACTACAACTAGTTGTCCCAATGAATTATTAGTCAAGGCTTTAAAAAATATAATTACCAGGGTGACAATTCAAAATAGTTTGGAGGACTAAAATCAGCAGAGTGGGTTTATTGTTCACACACTGGAAAGTCTCCAGAGTGGCTGGTTTCAAGCACAGATGGATGGGAGGACTTAAAAGATGCCATCAGTTCTTTGTTCTGTTTCCCTCTCCTGTCTTTCTCTCCCTTTCCTTTCTCCCCTCCCTCTCCCTCTTTTCCCTTCTGTGTCAGCCTGATCCTCACATAGGCTCTTACCACAGAGAAATCAAAAGCTACCAGCAGTGCCATATTCCCATATTCCTGGGTCACAAAGTATGGATTCATTTTATGACTACTATCCTGTGCATGAATGCAGATTGCTTGATAATGTGTCCCCTACTGGCCTGTCCCACCTTATTTTTTATTGTCTACACATATTTCAGTTATACACATACCAGATTAAGAAATTCTGTTCTAGATGAATGGGGAATCATTGTCAGGAGTGTGATAAATTCATGTGTGAGAAAAACAAGATGACTCTAATAATTTTACAGATAACATAGGAAGACAAAAAATTGCTATGGCATTTGTGACAATTCAGACAATTATTGTCTTTACAATGTTTATGTCATAATCTAACCAATTATATATTGATGTAAATATGGGGTATTTTCATCACTGTTAAACTCTGTGATAAAAAATATGGTCATACACGCAAGTTTGAAGCTATTTTCGTTGGTTATCTTTTTAGAAGCGAAGTGCAAAGGGGAAGATAATGCACAATTTAGAATGTATGCATACATTCTGAATTATTAGAATGTATTCTAATACATTAGCCAATATGCCTTCCAGAAAACAATTTGGCCAATAGCCTTCCAGAAAACAATTCCCAGTTTTTACTTGCATCCGCAATCTACTTATTTGAATTTTCCAGCAGCACAGACTCCTTGAAATTATGTAGCTTTGTAATTGTCAATATGATAATGCAATTATGTTAGAAGAGAATTTCTCTATGTGTATTTTCACAAAGCAGGATCTGTCTGTAGTTATCTTAATGTGTCCATTTATGGTTTGGTTGGTAAAGGGTGAAAGAGATGGTTGTCTTAGCACATTTACTATCTGGTGACTTAATTTTTCATCATAAATATGTCAGTGTGTCTACCTAAAGCAGTATGACAGGTGTGAGAAGGAATTGACAAATCCAACATTTTTACAAAAACAATAGGTTAGCAGCGCAGATTAGAGAGAAAGGAGCCAAATGAAGATGGCATATATTACTGGCACCATGTCTCAGATGGAAGGGCCAGGAAAACAAATGAGAGAACCATTTGGATGTAATTAGGAAGCAGGAGGCAGGAAAAAGAAAGAAAAGTCTTGTAAACTAAGAAGCAGATGATGCCTCTCTAGCCAACTCCCCAAATCTTTCAGCTTGCCTTTCCTGCTTGTTCTGCTATAACAATGTACATGGACACTCGCTGAAAATGTATTCAGCCTGGAGATTATTAATAATTTTGATACTGAAACCAGCTGCATACAAAATACTGTAAGCCAAATGCTTCAATTGATTCTCCTGGCTTTATGCATTCCCTATTAAGACATTTATCTCATTAAATTGCAATTTTATTTTTCAGTGTCCTTAACTAAACTCTGAGCTCCAAAGAAGAGTTCCGATAGCATGTTTGGATAGTATCTCTGTACGTGCCACATCTTAGCTGCTTAATGAGAGTTCTTAGTAAATTAATTTATGAATTACTTTTCACATATCTCCATGGGCTTCCTTCCCGCCCGCCCCCCATTCAAAGCAACTGAAACTCAGAATGAAACACACCACTTTTTAAATTATTTGTCCATTTCATCAGATATTTAGGGCTAAGCCCTGAGGATACAAAAAATTGGCCTTGGAAATTTCTATACCCTTGATGTATAGTACTTTAAATAAGGCAGCGTGGGCAAAGGGAAGTAAAAAAGGAACTAATTTTTGAACTGTGTACAAGATCTAGTGTTCCGCACTTACGTGCATTATTTCCAGTCCTCAGAACAACTCAAAAGGCATCTTCCTGTGTGGATGCTTTGGGGACCGTGAGGCTCATAGGTACTTACAAAATGTCCTTAAGGTTTTAACACTGGTAGTTGGAAGATCCAGGATTAGTAAATACTTATTTTCTGTACCTTGTCAAATGTTGCTGGTCCTTATTTACTTTCTGGAGCTCGACAGTATTTTTCTATTTCTTTCCAGTCATACAAAACAAGAGGATGAATAGGGAGCTTGTCATCAGCACCTCCTTCATTCCTAATAATTAAAATTGATAGTAATTCTGGTTTGGTCGCCCTCAGATTTTCATGCTTAAAATAGATTTTCTATATTTTTCTCTTACTCTTCTTCCTTACTAAATACCTCTCATATTGGTAGTTGAAATGGGATCCTAGAAAAGACAGCCTCCTGAATAACTACATTTTTTTTGTTGCCCCAGTGGCCATATGTGAGACTTCTGTTACCCACTCCCTCACTTTTGCATGAGCCGGAACATACGATCTGTGTATGCACTCCCAGGCTTAACTCCAAGCCTCTGCTCAGTTGCCTTTTAAAGTCAAGATATGACAGTTTTCTTCTGAAGTCCATAATTATTCCAATTTATATGTAAGGACCGCCTGCCATTCTTGCTTTCATTCTTTCCACAAATATTTGTATAACTCTCTTGTGGGTAGAAGACATTATTTAGGTCCTAGAATGACAGCTTTTTATTTTTAAGACAAAGTTGCTATGCGCATCAGGTTTACATTCTAGTAACTGTCCTAGACCAAAATCTCCAGACATATTAGTTACCATTCTAGCTACTTTGTCTGCTTTTGATGATGATGATGACAACATTCTGATGAGGGAAGAAAAAAACAAAACAAAACAAAAAGACCTGATTCATGCAAATTTATAGGTTCAGTCTTTAGGGAGTGTTGGAAATTGCATCTTTTTTTAATAGCAGCTTCGGAGAGGATGCCAGTGATGAAGTAAATCCCAAATAGGCTGAATAGTAGAGTTCAAATAAAATTGGCAAATTACAGGAATCACGGGACTCACACCTGGTGATTCTCAAACTTTGTTTCACATTCAGGTCACCTAGAGACCTTTTAAAAAAATCTTGATTCCTATCCTATACCCCAAACCCATTCAATCAGAAAGTTGGTGGGTGAGACCCAGGTATCAGGTTGCTGTTTTGTTGTTGTTGTTGTGTCTTTGTTTTAACTCCCTGGGTTATTTCAGCATGCAGGCAAGCTTGAGAGCCAATGATCCAAACCCATTTTTATCAACCTTTCATGTACATGCAAATCAACTGGGGATCTTATTAAATACAGATTCTGGTTTCATAGAGCCTGGGTGGGCCTAGGTTCTTCATGCCCTAGGACTAGCCAGATGTTTTTACTGCTGGTCTGAGCTGCACACACTGAGGGTCAAGGCTCTAACCAATAATTCTCACCTTATCAGGGCTGGAAGATCTCTGGAGCTAGCCACTAGCCCTTTACTGGGCAGTGGTTACTTCAAATCCCATTCAGGACAGTGGAGGCATATCAGCATTCTGTGACAAGGACAACTTAGGGGAAAGCTTTCAGGGAAGAGATTCCACACCCAAGCCTGAGCAGGAACTGCTGGGTCCTAGATCTGCAGGTGCTGATCTCCTTGAAGGTGTTCTGGAAATACCATCATCAGGACACATGGTTTGCTTACTGATGTTTACCCAATGCCCAAGTCTCCAGAAGAGAAGAGAAGACCAGGCTTTTCACCTACATGAACTTCAGTTCTGTATTTTCTGCCTATTCTAAATGTATTTTATAAGTTAATAACCTGACTACAAATTGTTCCACAACCTAGTGGGTGGTTAGACAGATGATGGTAGAAAAGACCTGTACCTTTTGTAGAAGTAGAGCTTAGAATTGAGCAACTTCTAGAAATAAGTTGTTTGGCCCCAAGAGTGATCACTCCAATTTCTTATAAAAATGTGTTCTAGCTTATCACATAAGATCCCTTGTCTCCCCAATTCTTTCTCCTTAATATTTTTTTCCTTAACTACGTGAAAATTCTATTCTTGGAATATGTTTTTATTTTAAAGTTTTTTAATGTTTGAATTTCAAACACACTTGAACTAGTGTTCCCAATTTTTTCCTTAGATTCGAATTTAGAACAAAAATCCTACTCTCATAAAAAATGGCTGACATACAAAATGGAATAGAAATGTACACGTTTAAGAAAGGGACCTGTCTTTTTGCCAAATAAGGAATAACGTGACTTTGAATTTTAACCTTTCAGTCATATGAGTCCTGATAGGAATCCAAAATATTTGACAGTTCTTGCAAAATGATATTATTCTACCAGTACAAAATGTATTCTATAATAAAATTCTATTGGACTATTACATATTGGCTATGCCAATAATAATGTTCAATAAAAGTCCATGCATACTTAATCAATGATTCTAATGAACTTCATCTTCTGTGAATTTATTGTATAGAGGTAAACAGCTTTTGAATAGGAAGTCAAGTTGGTAGAAAAGGAGAATAAGAATGTATTTAAAAAAAAAAAAAAGAAAAACCTCCCAAAGTGCTTGTTTTCAAAGAATTAAAGATTCCAAATCACTTCAAACGATCCATCGATTAGAGAGACTCATCCATTAGGAAGGCTCTTTTTTCTGCAATAACAAAAGAAAGATACATTTTAACATGCATCTTTTTTTTTAAATCAGAGCAACCTTTTACATATGCAATCATAACACATCCACCCACAGTGTATCTCAGTGACAAATATCAGCCATTCAATTCATCTCATCCCAAACTGGGTCTGAGATGAATTCAACAATTCAGCACTGTTCATTCCAGCTCTAGTCAACCGAGAAAATCCTTTATGGTAATAAAAACACCTCTGGTTTTCTGTTTATTTCTGTGACTTAGTAAAAGTAAAATGAACACAGAATCTAACTGGCAGGGTTTCGCTGACTAGAACACCGTACGTTTGTAACACATGATTTTATTTTCCATATATATTTATGTTGATTATTTTTTTTTCTTTACTTAGGAAAGCACAATTAGGTATGTACTTAACACTCCTATAAAGAAAAATTCAAACATCTTGTAAAAGTTGCCCAAAATACAACCAGATTTTGTTATAATCATTCAGCTAAACTAAGATCCATGCCCTTAGTGGATCTGTAATATGTTTTTCAGGATACTGTCGTAGTTTCTATTACTGCTTTAACAAATTACCACCAAATTAACAGCTAGGAGTAACACCCATTTATTAACTCCCCTTCCTCTAGTCAGAAGTCCCAATACAGAGTGACTCAATCAGTCCTCTGCGTGGTGCTTTGTAATGCAGACATGGAGGTATCAGCAGGGCTCTGTGGCTTTCTGGAAGCTCCTCCGATGTCCACTTCCAAGCTCAGTCAGGTTGTTTGTGAATTCAGTTCCATGTGGTTACAGGGCTGAAGCCCCTCCCCGTGCTCTCGTTGACTGTGACTTAGGAGTCTTATTTCCTTAAGTCTGGCTATCCCCCCAGTTCTAAGGTCCATAATGTCAGTTACATTTGTGAGCCCCCTTTTGCCGTGTTAAAGAACATATCCATAGGTCCCACGCACGAAGAAGGCATGGTATCTTTGGGGCATCATTCTCCTTCCAGATAGACTAACAGAGGGATTCTGAGAATGTTGAGCTTCCGTTAGGATACACTGACAGAATGGTTGAGTATGATCAAGGAAGCTCAAAGGTGAAGAAAACATTGATGTCTGAAGTTTCCTTCTAGTTCAATGAGACAGATATTTTATAAGTTTTCCTAGATACTTTACCTGTCTTTTCTTTTTCTTTCTTTTTTTTTTTTTTAATTTATTTGACAGAGATCACAAGTAGGCAGAGAGGCAGAGAGAGAGGAAGGAAAGCAGACTCCCTGCTGAGCAGAAAGCCCAATGTGGGGCTCAATCCCAGAACCCTGGGATCATGACCTGAGCTGAAAGCAGAGGCTTTAACCCACTGAGCCACCCAGGCGCCCCTTACCTGTCTTTTCTAATATGTACCTTCACCACTAAGGTCTTTTAGAAATCATCTCCAGTTGAGCTAATTGACAATCACCACCCAATGGTTTGACAGAGAATACTGATATAACATGGCACTTCAAAGTATGTGTCCTGAGTCAGGCATAAAGCACAAAAAAGAAATTAATTCGATCCACTTAAGTTGTATTCAATGTCTTATTTCAAAGAATCTTACAAGGCAACTTATACTTAGTTATTCTTCACAGAAATCTGTGCTTTAAATTGCTAACCACATTCGTAAATGAGATGGGGAAAATGGTAGGTTCTATAGTGCTTTTTGAAGGATAAAGTCTTTTGTGGACTAGATGGAGAAATCAGACATAGGCAAGACAGTTGGCTTTGCTAAATTTGAATGCTCAGATGATTCAGTGTAAGTATTTTAAAGATAAGCTAAATACCTGTTATTGAAATCCCTCTCCTTGCAGTGAATGTTAACTGCTATTTACCAAAAAAAAAAAAATCCTGTAAATAAAATGGAATTTTTACTGTCAAAAAATGAAGGATCATAAATTGAAAGCTGTCTCAAAGCAATAGTGTTTTTTTAGCACCTGTTTTATGGTTAGCATTACTCACATTCATTTAGACTCTGAAAACGTTTAGGATCTTATAATTTAACTATAAAATGTGAAGGAAACTGATTTCCCAAATTAATAAGGCAGTCAGGGGTGTGGGGAGTATGGTGAGGAGGAGGGTGAATGCTGCTTTTCAAAAGAGAAAAAAAAAACTTTAATATAATTTAATTTTTTTTAGAATTTTATAATTATTATTCACATAAATTTTTCTTCCTCTGCCCATCCCACTGTACCTTTAAAATATAATTTTTTTCCCATGAATTTTCTAGAGTTTCCTTCTCTGGAGTATTTTTTCTTCATAATAAGATGGAGAATTCAAAATGTATGTGCAGTAATTTTTATATATTAACATTAAAATGTTCTCTCATCATACATTTCACCAGATCTCATAACTTTGAAAAAAAAATAGTGTTACATAGTAATATGTGAAAGATTTACATAACAATTCCCAGTGTGCATTTTATATTCCTATTAAATCAAAGCTTCACATTGCCAAGAAAGCACCTTAAGAAAACTTATTAATACAAAACTATGAATTTGAAATGATTTAAAGTGTATTTGCAAAATAGAAATCAGTGCTATTTGTGAAACATAGTGTGGCAGGTTGCTTGTACATATGTAGAGTCAATGAATATCATAGTTACATTTTAATTATTCTGAAATCTAAAATTTATGATCTTTCTAGGGGGAGTAACTTGTTTACAGTGCCTGTTGCATTTCTTTCTTTTTTTTTTTTTCTATTGCATTTATTTCTTTAATTTTTTAAGTGAAAGTTTCCTTTGAGAGTTATAGGGAATTCCAGTATTCAAATTGAATGAAAGAAATATGTTATAAAATTCTTTAAATTTACCCATTCTACCCACAGAGAACAATTTCTATTCATTAATTCATTTACATTACAAAGATGATATTCCTCCAATAATTTTTATATTCTCCTTATTAGCTATTGATATACTGCATATCTCTGGGTAACACCCTGATTTGCTGTCATGACCTTTGTCTCTCTGGTAGAGGTACGCAGGTGAGAGGCATAGGTGATGAGCTGATAGAGGAAGCAACATACTCATTTCTATATTTGTGTAGTTCCTATTAGGTTTTCCCCAGCTGGGGAGTAACCTTTTTGGGGATGGAAGAAGACTTACCTTGTGACTAGCACAATATCTTGCTTGTAATAAGCATTGGCTGATATGTTTAGCAAAGGTGTTTAGTAAATAAATAGTTAATGATAATAGTTTTTAACTTTGTTGAGGATTCAGGATATTGTACCCAATTTCCAAAGGACAATAATCCAAAGTTCCTTTGAGGTAGTGAAGTTTGTGATTTAGTGAGTTCCTAACATTCAGTCATTCTGGGTTTACCTTCATTTACCTTACTATATAGGTAAGCCTGGTCATCTTCATTTTCTTTCTGGTGTTTTTGTTGTTGTTTTTTGTTGTGGAGGGTTTTTGGTTTTTTCTTTTTCTTTGCTTTTTATTTTCTAGAAAGGGGGAGAAAGAGAGAGAGAATCCCAAGCAGGCTCCATGCCCAGTGCAGAGACCAGTGTGGGGCTTGATCTCACATCCCTGAGAGCACGACCTGAGCCAAAATCAAGAGTCCGATGCTTAACTGACTGAGCCACAAAGGTGACGCAATTCATTGTCAAATCAATCACATCCTTTCATCCACACTTGGACTTACATTTTCTATAATATAAACATGAATTTTGCACAAGTAAATAGTTATTCCTACATTTTAAATCAAGTTTATTCCTTCTGTATTTCTGTAGGGTTCATAAAATTGTCCTTGATTATTCTCCCCTATTCTCTAATCTTTAAAAGTATTATGTTTTCTTACTATTTTCTTGCGATTACCATATCTGTCAAATTGTAGAGGCACCTGGGTGGCTCAGTCGGTTAAGCATCTGCCTTTGGCTTATAGGATTCTGGGATCAGAGCTCAGCATTTATTAGGCTCCCTGCTCAGCAGGGAGTCTGCTTCTCCCTCTGCCCCCACATCCCGTGCTCTCTCTCTCTCTCACTCATTTTCTCTCTCTCAAATAAATAAAATCTTTAAAAAATTATAAAATAAAAAAATACCTAATTGTATACTTTTCTATATTTTTGTTTTTAATATAAGAGAATAGTAAAATAATAAGTTATCTTTTTCTTTACCTTTAAGCTTTATCTTTGAAATTGTGGGGTTTTTTCTCCCAGTGCATGCAGGGAAAATACATGAATCTCAATAATTCAAATGAATAAATTAGTTTTGATTGACCTCATTTTTAGCTGAGATTTCATCTCAGAGGTTTTTTATGCTAATTTTTGCTATTGTCTTTGTAAGTATAACACTGGTTAACTTTCTGATGAAGATAAGAGGAAATATATGTTTTAAGGGAAATATTTGAAGGAAAAGTTGGATTTTGTTTTTAGTAAGATTTTGAATATATTTTTCGTTCGTGATTCCTGTTTTATCTTCTAACCCCTTATATTGTCAAGTTTTTTCCTAGGTATTCTATAGCTTAGTTTGTTCAACTGAAAAATGAGAGGGTTGGACTACATTATCTCTAAAGTATTGTGGTCGGACAAGTTAAATCAAAGTCCTGTCCCTCATGAGATTTCCAAATGAGAAAGGACATACGAATTCATTGTAAAAGGAGGGAAAAAGTCAAAGGACTCAAGAAGTGAATAAGTTCATTAGATTGCTTTGAACATATGGGCCTTAAATCTAAAACAGCATCAACTTCATGGATTTTTATTGTGTAATAAAGATATTGATTCAATGAATTTGAATGAAGAATGAGTAAAAAACTGCTAAGATAATTTCATGACATGCTAGTTAATTCCAAAAACAATAGTAATAGCTAATTTTTGTGGAGTACTTTACTTGTGTGAAATACTTTGCATGAATTAACTTATTTGATTTGCAAAATTTTACGAGGAGATAGAACAAATTCATCATTTCCACGTGGATGAGATCTTTGGAGGGGCATTTTTTTCAAAGAGAGGACAAATAACTTTTCTTGAAGCTAGGACAGCATACAATACTATTTTTATATCTTCTATACATTTATTTAGCCTAGATTGGAAACTTCCACCAGTGAGTACTAGATACTAGTAAATTATTCATTCACACAGGATAAACTGAGGCATAAGATACATTAAATGACTTCTTTCATCCAAAAGTGATGTTAAACCTCAAGACCTATGTACTTATTGACTGTAATTATCCATTTCTTCTGCCCCTAGTTCTTGTATCTTGTTCAGAATTGCCTGCAACAGACATATCACTGTTTCTTGATATGCACACAACACTTGAAATTATATTTGCATCTTATTGATTTGTCCATTTGATATTTTGTTGCCTTTTTTCTTAAAATTTTAGTATGACTCTTCTGCCTGTGGAGATATTTAGTGCAACTACAAGCAAAATACTGCAAATGGACAAAATATTCTTCATGAGGTCAACTTCATGTTGGAATATCTACCACATGGACACACAATAATGTTTCTTAAATTGAATAGAATAGACAGTCATAAATACGAAATAAACTGGGTAAATTAGTGCCCTTTATATTTCCATCTGTGTCATAAAACCCAAGATTAGAAAGAGGGTTATGGCTCCAGTGCTCTCATTGCTTATTTAATGTTTAGTAAATGAGTTCCCTATCCTTAGCAAATTTGTAAAATAGCCTCGAAAGCCAATTTTGAAAATCGTGAATTTTCTGGCTTCTCACATGTGGATTTTTAATTTCTATTGGTCTCACAAGTTTATAGCTTTAGTGTATAGCTTTGTCAGCTATAACTTATTTAACTGCTGTATTCCATACTGAAATATATCTCATTCATATTCCCTTGTTTAAGGCCCAACCTTTCCCTTGAATTATCACTACTACCAGCTGTGGTCTCTAGAATCTTTTTCAACAGAAGCTTCATACATGCCCCAAATGATCTTTTTAAAACACATTCCCTGGGATAAAATTGGAACCTCCAAGTATGACAATGAGTCCCTTCATTATCTGAAGTACACCTACAGCTCCAAGCTCATTGTTCATTCTCTGCATCCCCTCAGCCACAATTATGATTCTTCAATCATGACATGCCCACTTTTGCCTGTGTGCTTATACATTATTCCCTCTTCCTTGAATCCCCTTCTCTCTCCTCTGCCAACTTCCCCTGTCTAAATTTTTCAATTAGACATCATCTCCTTTGAGAGGGCCCCAGTTAGAAATCGGCCCCTTTGGGAAGCTTTCTCCAATACTTTCTAAGATTGGGTTAGGTCCTGTTCTCTTGACGTCCTGAGAGTAGGCATTTTCCCCATGCAGTGTTTTGAGATTGATAGGTCTTCTTATTGGCCTTCTGCACCATAATCTAAAGTCATGGGGGTGGGGTGGGTGTTGCGCCTTGGTGGCTCGATCGGTTGAGCATCTGTCTTTGGCTCAGGTCATGATCCCAGCATCCTGGGATTGAGCCCCACATCAGGCTCCTTGCTCAGCGGGAAGCCTGCTTCTCCCTCTCCCACTTCCCCTACTTGTGTTCCCTTTCTTGTTATATCTCTCTCTGTCAAATAAATAAATAAAATCTTTGAAAAAAATAAAGTCATCAAGAGTCAAATACTCTGTCTTGCTCTCAGTTAAATCCCTGGTAATTAAGAGTACTAAAATAAATATGAATGGAATGAATGAATGAATGTTTGTTTGTTTTAATGATCCCAGTATTTAAATTCTTGACACTAGTGGGTTTAAGGCTTAAAGTTCATCCAATTTTGTTCAATACCCTTAAAGGAATACATTCCCAATTTAGGGGTTTATCAGAGAAAAAAAAAATGCTACTATTTTAAAAACAGTTCTGTACAATGACATTTAAAAATTATTTTAGACTGTATGCATGTATGTATATATTGATCTGAAAAATAAATATGATCTTTTCTTATCAGATATAAAGACAACTATAAAAGATATTATAGGAGTCTTCTTTTTTTGAGAAATTATCAATTTTCAAAATTTTTTTCTTGCTTTGAGTCTATTTGTATGACTGTCATTTCTACCTTTTAATAAAGATTTATTTATAATTCATACTGTGAAAGCACATGGGTAAGCAGAGATTGCACAAGTCAGCCAAATGGTATTTTGAAGCAACTGACTGTTTTTTTGAAGTGAGCAATCTACCTTAGAGGGGAGAAAATTCTCAGGTATCTGTCTCTGGCCCCTGTGAACTGAGATTGCCCAATGTTGAGTTGAAAAACACCATATGTTCCATACTGTCTTCCCTTACATTCTCCATGGTCTGTCAAAGTTCAAGACCCCACACTCTTCACTTCTCCAACAAGAGATTAGAACGAGTGTCCATTGACTCAGGAGAAGATTGCATAGTTCCTCCTTTTATAATTGTTAATTGAGACATTTTCTGGGAGCACAAATTGGAATCCTTATGAGGTATCTTACTGGAATCAAGTCAACTTTATACCATCCCTAATATTGTGCCAGTGATTTTTCCATAACAAGATTATTTCCATTGTTTTCATAAAATTCATGAAGAACACCCCAAAACACAAAGGATTTGAATGTCATTTTCATTACACTCGTACTACATAAAATTGTTTTCAAAGAAGAATATATATTTTTTCCTTTTTAACCGTTATTGATAGAAGCATAACTGCCAAGACAACTTTTTTTTTTTTTTTAATAGGGTCAGGGAATCTACTCTGAAGACTCAAGTAACGTAAATTGTTTTTTTCCCCTGTAGCTGAAATTGCTATGTTGCTTTTAAATTTCCCAATTCAAATTAATGAACAATTTTCTCTGTAGTATGAGAATGGCTTTGGCAGTGCAAAGATCAGAGCAATCTCTTCTTCATTAAATTGGGCAAAGAGGATTCACTGGTTCTCAAACTGTTAAATGGATATTGGGGTTTTTAATGAATGGAACATTTATTTTTGTGCCAACTCAACTAACAACATTGACATGATTAGCATACATTTTGGCAACTGTTCTAGCACAAGGTGTTAGTAAAAAGGGGCTTTTATCTTTGAGCTTAATTTACTTAAACTTTCCTTGTTATAAATGCTTTTAATGTGAATGAGATGTTTTTGGAAAGGAAATCCTGGCACAAGAGGTTGTTCAGAAATACGCCTTTTTACTAACGTTACAGGCATTTCTCATGCTAGAGATGAAGCCTATACCTCCAAACACATGAACTTTCTTCAAATTTAGAAATAAACAGAATATTTTGTTACTTATACTCATGGTGAAATCACTGCCCTTAGGATGTTTTTTAAATTTGTGGTGCTACGTATTTCAGATGTAGTTCCTTTCTTTTAAAAAGAGAAAGAAGAAGATATGAAAATAACTAGAGTATGGTTTCCTCCATTGCTATACATTAATTATGAATGAAAAGTTTTGAGGGCTAAATGATCTTAGTTTCTTAGCTCAGGTGCCTCTCATACAAAAGAAATTTCCAATAAGAATATATTTCCTTTTTGTAACAAACAGTACTGCTTCTGACTCTTATTTTATTTATTCAAATTGTCAAACTGAAGAAAATAAGAAAAATGGGTTAATACAAATTTGAAAGGTCCTGGGTGTTTGTATTCAATTTTTTTTTGCAATGTATTTTTAAAATATATTGAAAGCTACTGTAACACAGCTAACAAGAGATTTGTCAGAAGTATGTAGTAAAATGAATGTGTATAGTTGATACAAAGCCAAAAATTAATATGCATGTGCACACGCATGGGAATAAATTTTCATCCAAATGCCTGTCAAACATCTAGGCATACTCTCTATTATTTACATATAATAAATATATTAGATATATATCTGTATATATATCTACACACACATTCAATGATTTACCCAATGTTTAATTGAGTAATGAATTAGTTTAATATAAACTTTAGCAAATAGCATATTTACTTTGCCCACATTTACTTCTAAAAGCAAACAAATGCCAGTAGCAGGCACTTCAGTGAAAGAACAAGCCCATGTTCAAATATAAAATGGTAAAAATGAGAAAGAAATTATGAAAATATATACCTTTAATTTGCAGACATATAAACACGTTTGGTACAGTACAGACACATGAGGCCAAAAAAGTAGAGTGATCCAGCTTAAGCTAACACATTCCTTGTTTACACAGATATTTTGCTATAGCTCTCATATAAAATAAAATTCCCAGCTCAACACAATGAAGTAAAAGAGATCAATCACTAAGGAACCAGCTTGCTTCATTGCAAAGGATTCAGTAAATCTAAGTTATCAAAGAAATCTGCTGCTGGGCTTACAAATAAACTCTTGGACCTAATCCAAAGCCAAAGAAAGGAAGCCAGAAACGGTAGCCAACAAACCCAAACAACAAAAAGATAAGTATAACTTTTATATAAAGGGCCCAACTAAAACAACCGGTAGTGTACACTAGCTTCTAGAATAATTCCGCTTTAATATGATTTTTATTTTCTCAGGTGATAAATGAATTCAAGCACATAAAAACCTAATATTTAACCCAACTATGAAGTACTACCGACAAGTTGTCAGAGCATCAAAATGTCATAAACACCTACAAAGCAACTAAGGATTGAAACAGGTCTTTGCTCCTGGCTGTCTTCCTTGGACACAATTTCCAGTTACAATGTCTGTAAGGGAGAATATACACATTTCCCCTGTAATAATAGCAAGCGCAGTGGTAAAGGGAACAGAAAGCCATTTGAGTACATGGAGAGCGAAATACTCTTCAGCAGGTCAACTCTAACACACACGGCCATGTTTTCACCCTTGCTAAAAAGAAGTTGCGCTTCTTTGTAACACCTTCTCTTTCAAACTATACATGATGTACTTGTGAGGTAATAAACATTCTGTTTACAAATGCATTTCTTTTCTTTCTTATCATACATTGAAGTGCAGTGAAATTCAATTTATTTCAATTTCATATCTCTTAAATGTTAAAAACAATATATTTAAAATATACTCTCTCGTTAATTTCATGTACAACAACTGTCCTGTACAATACCGCAAAACAGTTCCCTGCAAAGGAGCAGCTGATGCCCTCTTGTGGTTAAAGGACTTTTCAGACAAAAAGATGCAATGTACCATTTTCTTACCTTATTCTCAGGTTCTATCATTCTGCTTGGTGAATGAAAGCTGCAAACCATGTCCAAGCTTTTTTATAACAGTTCTATAGCTGTTAGTACTAATTTTCATTAAAAAATGCTGTACACATTTTATAACCTCTGATTTTAAGTTTAAAAACCTGTAAACAGCTTATTTACAATATAGTACAAGTTATAAATTAGTCGTCCTTCATTGGAACTGTCATCTACACACTCTTGTTTAGGTGATAGAAACGACCTAGAGTCAGCTACATCTCTGTGCTATTCCACAATGCAATATCAAATATTAGAAATAGCCATTGGTTTCCTCTCTCTCATATGCAAGTCAATTTTTCCTTTGAGTGGAATTTGTACTTCCAAATTTTCGTCTTCCCTGTGATGCTTTTTCCCTCTCCTTAAGCAGATGTATATGCCCATCCCTGTTACAAGTGTGAGAGAACCCAAGCTTATTACAGAGAGAGCAACTAGAGTGGGCACACAGGACACAGACTCAACTTTCCGATGAGTTGGTTCTATTGAGATCTGTGGTTCTTTCTCCTCTATGTTGATTTCTGGTTCCTTTCTTAGAAGACTCTCAATGTAGCTCTCATTACTGACAGTGTCATTGACAAATAAGTTCACCATGACTGTGGAATGGAGAGGTTCTGGGTAACCATGGTCGCTCACTTTCACCAGTAAACGATGAAGTCCATAGTCTGTCTGCAGCAATGCCTCTTCCAAAGTAATATTGCCAGTTTTAGGGTCAATCCTAAAGGACTCAGGCCTAGGACCTCTTCTTCCTATGATGCTGTAAGCTATGACAGCGTTCATGCCCGTGTCTTTGTCAACAGCATAGACCTCTGTAACTGGGGAGCCGGGGAGAGTAGAAGGCAGTACCAACAGGTAGGACATGTTGGACTGAGGAAATAAAACCAGAGGAGGGTTGTCATTGATATCTAGAAGGAGAATTGTGATTTTTGCAGTCGAAGAGAGGGCAGGCTCACCCCCATCAACAGCTTCGACCCACAAAGTATAGGAGCTTTGCTGCTCTCTGTCCAAAGAGACTTTAGCTCTCAACATGCCCTTTCCTGTGTCTATGACAAAAATATCACTCTGGTTCACCACCGAGAGGGCTACCCAACCATTTCGTCCAGCATCAGCATCTGTGACACTAATTACCCCAATTTCACCATATCCTGGAAAGTTTTCTGGCACAAAAAAGCTGAAGTCCTTGTTGATGAACCTAGGGCTGTTGTCATTTTTATCCAGCACGGTGAGAGCCACAGTGGCAACTGATTCTCTGGGTGGCTTCCCAGAGTCAACGGCTCTGACTGTGTACCTATACTTTTCTTTCTCTTCTCGGTCCAGCTGAGTGGAAACTGTCAGAATTCCTGTGACACTGTCTAAGGAAAAATATGAGGGGGCATCAGGTCCCAGGAAATAGGAAACTTGGCCTCTCTCTCCACTGTCCGCATCCGTCGCGTACAGCTTTGTCAAAAAGGCATTGGGCGCATTATTTTCTTCAATCGTTAGTTCCAGCAAGGGTTGCAGGAAAACAGGAGCATTGTCATTGTCATCTAAAAGTTGCACTTTAATAATTTTTTTGACATGAAATCCCTCTGAGTTCCAGGCCACCACGGCTATTTCATAGAACTGCTGTAGCTCATAATCCATCAGTTTTGTGGTTTCCAGCAAATATTCATTATTGTATGGTTTGTAGGGTGATAACCTAAATGGTCCTTCACCGTCCAGGTAGCAGTTCACCTTGTATTTACCTTCTGGATCTCTTATGGTGAAGAATGCAATTGGAGTGTTAATGGGCTCCAGTTCTTTCAGGTAAACAATACCATCTACCTCATTGGCTATATAACGAGGAACAATTTCAGGTGGTCTGAAAATGACTTTGATGATGGTCACCAGTGCCGTGGTCACAGCAGGGATGCAGCCTGGCCCATTAGCAAGGATGGTGAGCTTGTGCGATTGCAGAACACTTCCCCCAATCTTACTGAAAAGTTTAATGACTCCGGTGGTTTCGTCCAGATGGAATAAATCCTTGGATGCTTGTGGAACTTTCTGGCTGTAAGCGTAGGTGATCTGAGCATTGGTTCCCAAGTCTCTATCCACAGCCTGAACAGCTGCAACCGGTGTGCCCACTGTAGCATTCCCAAACACAGTGACATTGATCTGTGAGTCTGTGAAGAGAGGGCAATTGTCATTAATGTCAGTTATGCCGATGGTGAGAGTGGCGCTGCCCAGCAGTGGTGGAGACCCGCCATCCTCTGCTATGATGATGCTCACATACTGGTCCTGGGTCTCCCTATCCAGCAGTCCCATGACAATTAGGTAAGGGGTGCGCTCCCCATTCTCATTCTCCTCCACATCCAGCGTGAACATGCGGTGGTAGTCCAGTAAGCGGTAGGTCTGCACTCCGTTCGTGCCTACATCTGGGTCCATGGCAGGATGCTCTATGGCGAGCCGAGTGTTTATAGGTGCATTTTCTGGAACCCAAACCGAGATTTGGGAAACGGGGAACTGTGGGGCATTGTCATTGATGTCCCGGATAGCGATTTTCACCTTCACAAACCTAAAGTATTCCTGAGGCAGGACCAGCACATCCAAAAGCAAAAGACAAGAGTCAGAGGAAGGGGAGGAGGAGATGGAAATACTGCCGCCCCAGGCTGCTCCTCCACCTCCTTCAAGACACAGGGCCTCCCTGTCGATCTCCTGGGCCGAAGTGTGCAGCTCCCCGGAGCGGTTGTCTAGGGTCACGTACTGACCACTCAGTCCCCGGGAAGCCAGGCTGAAGGAGAGAGGGGGGTTCCGCTCAGCCACGGGGCGCTCCGGCAGCTGCGACAGCTGGTCCTGCCTCCCGGCAGCGCGGGGCACCAGCCGCAGGTCCTCCGCCAGGCTGCCGATGAGCACCCCCGCGGGCAGTCCCTCGTTCAGGCTGTACAGAAGCTCCGTGGCCCGGCTGTAACTCGCGAGGCAGTTGAAGGGTCCCACGAAGAGGAAAAACAGAAACAAATGCTGAAAGGGGAGGGGGAGGGGAGAAGGCTCGTTACACACACGCGGAAACACGGAGACTGGAGTCAGAAATCAGGGCCACAAGGTCATATTTGCCCCCATCCCCATTACAAAGGCAAACCCTCCAGTCGGAGAGGGATGAAGAGGAAAACTTGCTGCAAAGAAGAGATCTATGGGGCAACACTGTCGCCAAAACTTAATTTTTTCTGTTCACTATCTACCTTCCCCCTCTTTTCCCCAGCTCCCCAACGGCGCCCTTATTCAATTAATAATCGGAATCCCCAGCCATAAAACATCCCTGGAAACACACGCCAGAGTGGAGAGCACTCAACTCAGGGACTGCGCAACGCCGCAGGGAAACCACCCGTGTAGGTTATGGGAGAGGG
This sequence comes from Mustela erminea, assembly GCF_009829155.1. Lineage (NCBI taxonomy): Eukaryota > Metazoa > Chordata > Mammalia > Carnivora > Mustelidae > Mustela > Mustela erminea. Next base: position 44,728,399 of record NC_045628.1, on the reverse strand, counting down.
AGAGGTTGGTAGTGGAGAGAGGACTGAGCGATGATCGGCAATTCATCATTTATTTCCCATTGAAATGTTTCTACCACTAAGGTCTCCGGAACGCGAAATGTGTCACATCCCTTATTATGAGAACACCACCAACAACAATATCAATAACAATATTGTTATTATTATGTGCAAAAACACAGTGACACTTTCCCTTCGGAACTAGCCCCCCCCCCCCATTAAATAAACACTTTAGATCAGAGAAGTAATTTTCATTTTAGCTCTCATCCAGGGTCAAATCGAAAGGATCTGAATCTCCACCTCCTAACAAGCCCTCCCTAGTCTCCCTCCCCTAAGGAAAAAGAAGTAAACGCAGAAAATGCTTATGCAAAAACAATTTGCCAATTACAACGGACAGTCCTAGCAGGTGCCGACAGCAGCAGAGAAATCTCCGCACCCCAGTATCTCAAGCGGATCGAGCCCCCCCCCCAATCTGCCTACATTCCCATTTCAGAAACTTACTTTCCCGACCAGAAGACGTGCCTATTTCTTGCTAAAAGGAAGACACCTAATGCCAAACTCCCTTCCCCTCCCCCCCAACCTTCCCGTAAAGTTTGGATTAAGGGAAAGGTTTGAAAACCCATCAAGAGTAGGAACTGCCTCACCGGACTGCAACTTGTCGGGGCTGCAGGGCTCCCGGACCCCAAGCCTTACCGGCAGGTTTCTGTGGCTGGTGCTGCTCCTGGGACGACCGAGACGCCCCATATCCAGGCGCGGGTGCCAGATCGCCGGGCGCCAGCTCACTGCCAGGGCCCGCGAGCTGCGCGCATTCCCTCGGCCGCGCATTCCCGGGGAGGCTGCAGTCAGCGCGCTCCTGTCGGGAGGGCGGCAGAAGACACTCCCTCTCTGTTCATGCAAATCGCTGGGGGAACTTCAGCCAATAGTCACTGGTTCGTCAATTAAGGACGCGAGCTAATGGCGGGGGGCAGCAAGGCGCGGGGCAGAAGGGCACGGTCATGGTTTCCTTCCCCGGACGCAGCTAAGTCCAGACCCCGCCGGAGGAGCCGGAGCGGGGGACTTGCCTCTGAAGACTGCGACGAGGTGCCACCCGGTCGGGCACTGGAGCGCGTGCCCACCAGCCTCCCTCCTCGCCGCACCAGTCAGAACTCCAGTCCACAGGTTGCGAGCGCGGGAGGGAGATTAGAATAAATAAATAAGCCTGCACGTATATCTGAATAGAGAGGGAGAGGAGGTCGGCGCTACAGGGCAGCCACAGGCGCGATCCCCAAACGCTTGCTTTTACCACCAGTGCTTCGGAGAGACTTGCTTCCAGCAGTGTGTGCACAGAGAAAGAAAATCCACACTTCTCTGCGGAGGGAAGGAACTTCAAACTCTTTTTAAGGTGGTTTGAGCCGGGAGAGCAAATAGATGAATTCGGTGAGGGTTTTGACATGCTCTAATTTTTGAATCTTCGCTGTTGGTGGTGGCAGGCTTCTGCTAGGTTCCTAGTTGTAGGCGCAAGGGTCTCTGGGTGTCTGCCTTGTGGTCTTACTTAAGAGGCAGTTGTGGCTTCTGGCCAAGGGAAAGAGCCCAGGGGGAAAGTGGAAACAATTGTGTGGTAACTAACACAAGTAGTTCTGCCTGTGGGCAATTTTAACATAATTCTCAAAGGGGGGCATTTTCTTTTTTTTAACTCACTGAAGCTTACGTTAAAAATTGGTTACTTTTCAAAAGGTCGCTTTTTTTCTTTCTCTTGGAATGCTTACTGGAAAGCTTTCCTTTAGAAAGGAGTCCTGGAGGGATGTGGTGCAAAAATGCGTGGATATTTCCTCTGATTCTCACACTAAATGAGAATGTGACCTGTATCTTCATTTATAGAATCAGGGCTGGTGAGAGAATCCAATGTTTTAAGTCTGTGAAACCCTTTTTGATCTTCAGGGTGCTGTAGAAATGACGGAAAAGACCACTGGCCTTTCCCTGAGTAGATATTTCTCTTCATCACTGGGTTTCCAGATAGACTCTGCACTGCCCTGAGCATAAAATCCTCCCCACTGCATATTTAGTGACTGAGCCCGAATAGAAAAATCTTCCTCTTGGGTCGCAGAAAGATCTGACATCCTGTGCTTTCCATAAGAACCACCTTAATGTTCCTGTTCTGCCCTATACTAACTAGAATCTAAATTGGTTGGCTGAACTAATTGTTTTGCTCCTTCCTATTTTCCCTTCATTTCTACTAATTGTAGAGACATGGAGTCCTAAATATTGACAACACACTACATCAAAACACCTGGTGTGTGGAACAGTTACTTACTGTGCAAATGGGACCATACATGGAGTACACAAAATTCCCTGTAGTATATATCTGGCGTATGATATGGATCTGATTTATAAACTTAGCTCCTTTAAGCTCTTTAGAATGAAATCGGAGTTCTGATGAAGAGGTGAACACACAGAGGAACATGTACACGTGGGTGTGAAGCCATTATACTGCTGATAAACAAAGCACAGTCAGGGAATTAGGATATGTCTTTTCTTCAGCTGCTAATTCTGCCCTACAGATGAACTTTTACCATAATTGGTAAATATTTACTGAGGGATCTGCAGTTGAGACACGTCTGACTCTAAAAATCAGTACCAAGCTGCTTCTGAAATGTGTTTATGTCTTCGCACAATACCCACAGCTTCTGGAAGTTTGGGATACATGGACAGAAGCAGGCAAAACGTCGGCAGTGAGAGTACACACAGGCTGGACCCCCCCCCCCAGTCTGAATAACTTTTATGTCTACCCAGAAAGCAACCGTAATAGACTGTGTCTCCCCCTCACAGTTGACGCCCTCTCTCATAGGTTAAAATCACTCACCTTTTATTTTGGTGGAAATACAGGACTCTCTTTCCTTAATTTGTTCTTTGTTTACAATGACAGTACACTAGAGCTGTCATTTATGAAGATAATCCAGTTGAAGTGACATCACCTCTTTGTAATTATTTTGTTGACTGTCTTTGGTTTCCCCTGGACTCATAAGCTCTTTCTTTCTCTACTTTGCAGTGGATACTTTCGGCACAGATGCACCATTTTCAAGTGTCCCCAAACCACACCCCAGCAGAGTTTTGGTGTTCTGACCATATCATCCAGCTGATCTCTATGGAAAAGGTTAGTACTTCTTCTCCCCTTCATTATGTAGGCAAGAAATCTAATCTATATATTCTAGAATACATAGATTTAGCAATAATTTTTCTAGAGTCTTTCTAGAAAGCATGACCATATTAACTATAATGTAAGTTGAAGCACAGTAGTTCAACATTCTGGAGATAACGTTTACAGTGACAATAATAACTCCCATGGCACTGTGATTGCAAAGTCCCTGGATGGAAGTTTGTCATCAGAATTGGAAGAGCTTGGCATGATTTGAGGTAAAAGCTTCATGTCGCAATCCAAACTCTTAACTGAGCTACTTGTTAGCTTCTTTCCTTTTTGAAGATCTAAGCAGAGGTTTCATGCAGGATTACACTGTAATTAGGCCTCAGGAAAAATAAAAGTACAAATACTCTTCTTTCTTCTCTTGTGCCTTCATTCTGGGTACAGTGAAAACATTCCCAAACTCCTGTGCCTGAGGATGGCAGCCCTATGACCTACCATCTGGTGTGACATATTTCTTTCTAAAGATGATCTGGGGAGCTTCTGTGCTATTCCTCCCTTGAAAATAATACTTACATACTACTCAGATGTCTCAATTGCTCTGGGCCTGCTTCCCAGGTGTTTTGTAAAAATTGATCTAGAAGAATAGTTAGATTATATGCCTCCCAAGCCTATTTTTTCTATAGACAAGGAAAACAATTTGATACAATAGATGGTACACTGAACAGAACCAGGAAATTTGTATTCCATTCCCTGGGTTGCTGCTAGGATACTGTGTGACTTTAGGTAAGTAATCACACCTCTCTGTTTCAAATTTCCTATAAGTACACTCCTACATACTACATGAACTCATATGCATTAAGTGGCTTACCTAATATCTGTCATTAATAGACACTAAATAATGATACACAGGTTACTTTGGTAAGTGTTTACTGCCTGAGATCACTGAAAGTTAATAATAATTTTCATTTATTGCAAGTTTCCTCTCCTTGTAGTCTTATCTCTTTATAAAGTGTAAGCATGCTTATAAGTGTTCATCAGGATACCATCTTCAAACTTTGTCCATTTATCAAACATACCCTAAAATTTTAAAAATATTTGAAGTACTGTGTTTTCCAGGTAACTTTTATAACTGAGCCATTTAAAGTTTTTCAGTAACAGTATGGTATCCACAAGTTTCATGTAATCAATATGAATACACAGATAGTTAAACTTATTTTGAACTGTAGTTCTATAAATGTTTTAAGTAATTGAAAGGTGTAAATAAGTATAAATTTAGCATATGACCTTATTTTTTTTAATATTTTTATTTATTTATTTGATAGACAGAGAGAGATCACAAGTAGGCAGAGAGGCAGGCAGAGAGAGAGGGGGAAGCAGGCTCCCTGCTGAGCAGAGAGCCCGATGTGGGGCTCGATCCCAGGACCCTGAGATCATGACCTGAGCTGAAGGCAGAGGCTTAAACCACTGAGCCACCCAGGCGCCCCAACATATGACCTTATTTTAAGATCACTCCATTTTTACTTGTTAATATATGAAATTAATGATCCTTTTGGATGACTCACATGTATGTGTGTATATTTATGATATATATTATATATATGTAAGTATAAATCATAAAATATAGGAATACAATATATAGTATAATATAAAATAATAAATACATAATTAAATGTTTTATATACAACATATTTTTAAAAATATATTCTTTTTTAAAAAAATTTTATCTATTTATTTGACAGAGAGAGAGAGAGATCACAAGTAGGTAGAGAGACAGGCAGAGAGAGAGGCGTGAAGCAGACTCCCTGCTGAGCAGAGAGCCTGATGCGAGTCTCCATCCCAGGACCCTGAGATCATGACTTGAGCCGAAGGCAGAGGCTTAACCCACTGAGCCACCCACGTGCCCCGAAAACATATTCTTTTATAATATAAATTATATATTTATACACATTATATATTTATATACATTACATAATACATATACATAATGAATATAAATTATATATCTATATATAATATATAAAATTTTATAATATAAATTATATATTTATACACATTATATATTTATATACATTACATAATACATATACATAATGAATGCATACACACACACATTCTTTTTCTTACCCAACAATCAAGACTGAGAGATGATCACATTTATAAAATCAATACAACACTCAAAAAATAGTAAAATCAACCATTTATTATCAGTTATGTTTTGAACATGCTACTAGATGCTTTACATGTTTATTTGCTTACTCTTCATAACAGTTGTATAAGGTAAGTATTATTATTTCAATTTCTCATAAATTGCAGGCTTGTCAGTATCTTTGGCCCTGAACCATGGCCCCCAAGCACATGTTCTTTCTACTCCATACACCATAACACCGTCTTTCTCACCTGAATGGATGGATCTAGGGCTTATATACATTTAAATGTATTTCAAGCCAACAAATGTTTATCACTCACCTGTAGCAGGAGAAACATTGGAGGCATAGATTTGCTATATGATGCCTTTTTTTTTTTTATTTGACAGAGAGAGATCACAAGTAGATGGAGAGGCAGGCAGAGAGAGAGAGGGAAGCAGGCTCCCTGATGAGCAGAGAGCCCGATGCGGGACTCGATCCCAGGACCCCTAGATCATGACCTGAGCCGAAGGCAGCGGCTTAACCCACTGAGCCACCCAGGCGCCCCTATATGATGCCTTTTTGAAGTAAAAACTTCATTAGTCAATTACATGTAAACAGGTATATATACAGAAACACACCCTCCTCTGTGTTTGGCCAGCTTTATTCTTCTTATGACTTGTGGGCCGAGAATATATTATGTGTATAGATGTATTGTGTGTACATGAAAGCCCTGAAAAGTTCTAAGTAGTTTTATGGATCGCCTCATTAACCCTCATTTTGTATATTAGTTGAGAGCAAGAGAAGTGCTGCATAAGTAATTTAAATCTTAAAAGTATTCCTATTTCTTGGAATAGTAGATCTTGGCCTCGGGATTGGCTCTGATATTAGAGAATAACTTAGAAAAAGAGCAGTTGCTTTCTCATCATCTATGACTTCCAAAAGCCTTGATCTTAAAAGTTGCCCTAAGTACCAGTTAGTTACTTTATATTATTTTGTTTTTCCAATTTACAAATATACTTAAGAAACAGTCATGGAGGAGCCCCCCCTCTTTCGTAGGGCAGATGTTCCAAGACCTCTAGGAGATGCCCTGAAACCCCATGTTGCACTGAAGGCTGTTTCTTCTATACATACATAACTATGAGAAAGCTTAATTTATCGGTTAGGTACAAGAAGAGATGAACAAAAACTAACAAGAAAGTAGAACAATTTTAACAACCTACTGTAATAAAAGTTATGGGAACGCGGCCTCGCTCTCTCAAAACATCTTACTGTACGGTATACTCACCATTCTTGTGATGGTGTGAGATGATAAAATGCAGACATGATGAGATGAGGTGGGGGGGAATGACACGGGCGGGCACCGTGACTAACATTAGGCTACTGTTGACCTGATACATGTCAGAAGGAGGGTCATCTGCTTCTAGACTCCAGTTGTCCGTGGGTAACTAAAACCCCTGGGAGAGAAACTGAGGGAAAGTTGTGTGTGTTGGGGCGGGGGGGGGGGGGGGGGGGGCTGTAATTTAGGTAAATTGTTATTCAAGTATATCAAACTTGGAAAAAAGCTTACATTGCACTTTCCCTACACAATTCAGAGATTGTAAGGCTAATAGCAAATTAGCATATTGTTTCCTTTGCTAAAACAGCTTTACAGTTGCTTTAGTAAGTAAATATACTATTTATACTACGTGCACAAAAGGACACAATTAAGATAATTTACTATAATACAAACTTGTATTCTAAAACATTGAATACTAAACTGTGCAATATGTGTGACTTTAGGCTATACTAACTAGTACGGTCTTTTTGTTTTAGAAAACTGTGTAAACACATCTTATGTTTCTCGTTTTTCTCTGCATATTCCAGTAGGAAGGGTAGAGTAGGGTAGAACAGTTAGGTAGGGTAGAATAGTTCTTTTATTTTCAGGACTTAATTAGCCTCACTTGAACAGGGATACCTATAGCTGGGCAAATCATCAGAAAACCCCAGGCCTAATTTTAGCTCACATTTTCAACTTTCTTTCCTGATCCTCAAAATAAATTTTGAAAGTCATTTCCAACTCATTTAAATTTCACATTCTTTCTTCTCACTTCTGGTAGAGGTGATAATGAGCAGTGAAATCATCAAAAGAAAGGTAGTAGGATTGAGGAGGAGACAAAATGAAAGGCGTGGAAAATCCACAAAGTGGATCAGCCACTGAATAATGAACAGTTAAGGGAATGCAGTTTATTGATGACACATGTGCCTTACTTCCTGGAGTCAGACCCTGAGAGACTTGAAAGAAGGGAGAGGTATGGGCTGTGAGAGGATAAAGTAATCACAAGCCCTGTAAATTAGCATAGAAATTAGGTCAGGGGCAAAACAAATCCATTGAAGGAAAGAAATCATCTTATGTTTTATTGTAGGGCACTGATCCCAGCCCCCGTGTCCCTCGGATACCAATTCTTCACTCCCAAGCTGGAGTGTAACATTAGGAAAAGCTTCATGAAAATTTGCTCTCAGATCGTGTTTTTACACGGATCGACGGATCTTTTGCCTGGCTTTATAACATCTCTTTTTATCTGATTCTTTGACGCTAAGGTAGGATTGTTAAAACCTGCGTGGCTCTTCTGATCTCACTGTGTGGGGTGTATGAAAGCCCTGAGCTGGTATCGCAGGGTCAACGAAAGGCTCTTTCAGTGACGTAAAAAGTCAACATTCTCACGGGGTGGAACTCTGATCACTAGCTGCTTCTTGCTGGATATCGTTTTAGGAAAAGGGAAGAGAGTGCTGACCTCAGTTTCATTTCCTGCTAACGTCTACCAATTACGGAGTATGGAACTTCTGCCCGGTGCACGGGGAGCCTTAGCTCTGATCTTCACAAGGACCCCACAAGTTAATGATGACCCCGTTTTAAAGATAAAGAATCTGAGAATTTCAGAGGGTAAGTAGGTTGCCTGAGGTTGCACAGCTGGGAAGTGGCCAAGCTAGGACTGAACAAGAAAAATTTGAGGTAGTTTATTGTAATGTTGGTGAATCTCCTATATATCCACTGAAATAAGCACATGTATTGAATATTGAATACATGTACATTATAAACAATGCATAGAATGTGCTAGCAACAGAATTATTAAAAAATACCAAACTTGTAGAAAAATTGAACAATTATTGACAAAATGTAAATGTCATGTTTTTGAAATAACACATTTTCTTCTTTCTTTATTTGGATTGTCAAGAAAAGGAAGTTGATTTTAAAAATGAATTTTCATTAATGGTTTGGAGTTATATACCAGTAAGACATTTAGGTAAAAGTAATATTCTTCTGGATGATGAAATCATAAATATCTTAAAGGCTATCCAATTCTTAATTATAGATATTTAAATATGATCAAGTTGGTATCAACTTTAAGTACAATATTAATAAATATAGTTTTTTTCTTCTTAATGGATAAGTAAATTCTTTGTTAACTAGATTTTAGTGAAGCATCACTAATAATAATTAGCTTTTTTTTTAAAGATTTTATTTATTTATTTTACAGAGATCACAAGTAGTCAGAGAGGCAGGCAGAGAGAGAGAGGGGGAAGCGGGCTCCCTGCTGAGCAGAGAGCCTGATGCGGGGCTTGATCCCAAGACCCTGAGATCATGACCTGAGCCAAAGGCAGAGGCTTAACCACTAAGCCACTCAGGTGCCCCTAATAATTAGTTTTTAATGACAAAATTGTGTTATTAATTTATTTTAAATATTTTTATGTGTCTTTAGAATTTAAAGTAAGACCAATGTAGATAAGGTGACTATTACTAGATAATATTTGTCCTAATGCAGAATTTTGATTTTGTTCTATTTAACACTCATAAAGGAGAAAAGAAAGCTAGAAAGAAAACAAAGCATAAAAAGAAAAAAAAAAGATTGATTTGTGTGGGAAGCAAACTTTTTCTGCAGTATTTTTCTCTAAATGGAAAGGATTAAAAATGCCTCAAATGTGCCATAAGCATGACATGTATTTTCTATAGAAGCAATTTTTTTATTCTAAGTGAGGAAATATATGACATGTTTTCTTGAAACAAACAAAAAAAAATTGCCACTTCCATATTCCAATAGATTAAAAAAAAAAAGAAAACACCCAAATCTATTAGAGCTCTGTCAGAACTTGTTAAACGATTAAGTAATGATTGTAAAAGGCATTTGACACACAACATATACTAGTCATAAAGCTGAGAAACCTAAGACCATCTTGCTGGATGTGAGCATGAATATTCTGGCATTTTTGTAGTATTTCTAGATCAAGATTGATTCCAGGTGCCATCTCCACATATCTGTCCATAGGTAAGGCAATCTTTTCTAGGCTAGAAGTGGACAGATTCTTGGACTCTGGATCACTGTCAGTCTGGCTCTCTGAGGTGTGAAACCACAGCCTACTGTTAACTTCTCAGTAGTAATCAAAGCAGGAGTGAACTTTTATTTATTTATTTATTATTTATTTAGTTAAAGGACAGGTTTTCACTTCCATTTACTGTTAGTCAAAAAAATGTTAGCTATCTTGAGTCACCTTTATCTTTTTCCCTCCAATAGATTTTGGCAAGTAGAGTACCTACTCCTTAGACATTTTCAGATGCTGAAGGATGACAGAGACAACACAGAAGATGCTAGACTCTTTTTATTGTCATTGCTTCGTGTATTTACAGCCTGCTCTTATTGACTTCACCTGTTCATAGTCCACTTTTCCTGACTCTGTTACACTATACTAAAGTATGTTTTATAGCTAATACCTCTGACCTATATTGACTTTGTGGGATTTCCTCTTCTCACTATGTAACTATTAAGTTTCTCCAAAGATTCTGTTTCCTTCTAATCACTCACCAGAAAGCCCTTCCATTATAATTCTAGTCATCTCTTTCTATATTTAGGCTACCCAATGCCCCTAAATTCTATATATCAAAAACTTTTCCTGTTACCAGAAGTCATCTGCTGGTGAAAATGCCTTTCTCCCAGGTTGACATCTAAGCTCTTCCCTTAAGAACACTTGCTCCTTCTTATTCAAAGTGGCCTGTTCTTGGTCAAATCATGTTAACATGAGGCTGTGCTTCTAGCACAGAACAGAAATATCCATGCTTATAAACATACTAATTACTGAAAGTAGTTCATAAATATCATGAAGCCAGTAAGTACTCTTGCCATTTGTTGAGAGAGGGCAGAACCGAGGTGCCTAGTTTTGTTTTCACCCTATCAATACATACAGAACTGACTGTTGAAACATAGCAGATACAGAAGTTTGACGAAATCACATAGCATTACTGAGCACTGTTGCCTGAGAAAAATCAGCAGTCTGCCTCCCAAGAGGCCCCAGAGAGTTGAATTAGAGTCCTGAGGATATAATAACAGCTACCAGGTTTTGAACATTCATGGGACTAAGATATATAGTTGACCCTGGATCAACACAGGGGTTGGGGGCTGACCCTCCAGGCAGTTGAAAATTCATATACAACTTTTGACTCCCCCAAAACTTAACTGCTAATGACCTTCCCAATAAGCATAAAAAAAATCAATTAACACACATTTTGTGTAAGTATTACATTCTGTATTCTTATAATAAAGTAAGCTAGAGAAAATAAAATGTCATTAAGGGAACCATAAGGAAAAAAAATACATTTATACTATACTATATTTTAAAAATCTGCATATATGTAGACCTATGCAGTTCAAACCCATGTTGTTTAAGGGTCAACTGTATCTACATATATGCATATTCACATACAGAGACACATACTTACATGTGTACATATGTGTGTGTGTTGTACATAAATTCTCACAATAGCCCTATCAAATAGAAATAACTGTTTCCAAGTTAACAATGGGGACTTTATAGCTTAAAGCTTTATGTACATTATCCAAGATCATACAGCCACATTTAAAGAGTTTTTCTTTTATTTTTAAGTAACCTCTATATACAATGTGGGGCTTGAACTTACAACCCCGAGATCAAGAGTTGCATGCTCTACTGAACTGAGCTGGTTTAGGAACCCCCACACAGCCATATTAAAAACCTTCCAAGCATAACCTTAATTCAGGCACTCTATGATACTAGACTATACAGTTGTACAAGTTGAAAAATCTAATTTGGGGAAGGAGGGGAGACAGTATTTTAAAATCTCAGACTTAACTCATATTGACCCAGTCTGACTATATGTTCCAATTTCCTAAGTCTGTTTCAGCCTACTGGCTCAGGGTATCGATAATACCAATTTTCACTCTAAAATACTGTGATTTAGATAATGAAATATAAGGCAAACTTAAATGAGCCATATTTATAAGATTGGTGTAGAAACTTCGATGTGCAATTGAAAATATAACTGTTACAAAGATTTTCTTACTTCTGTGGCATGGTCAGTGTATTCTTCTCTGAAGACAGATCTAAGTGGGAAGCAAAAGAACTAGGAGAATCCAACCATAAAGTGAATCAAATGTTTATTCATAGCAGGCTGAGTCTAGGATGGTGCAGCCAATGAGAATGGGATACTCGCGGCCATTTGGCTTCAGTTCCAGGTCATGGCTCAGTAGTTTGATCTGTACTTCCTCTGGGATGTTCCCTTTATTGTTTCCAAAGTTGGTTGTTCTCTCTGCTGATGAACACATGCTTTAAAAAAATAAACCAACTGGGGCGCCTGGGTGACTCAGTGGATTAAGCCTCTGCCTTCAGTTCAGGTCATGATCTCAGGGAGCCTGCTTCCTCCTCTCTCTCTCTTTTTCTCTCTCTCTCTGCCTGCCTCTCTGCCTACTTGTGATCTCTCTCTCTCTGTTAAATAAATAAATAAAATCTTAAACAAACAAACAAACAAACCAACAAACATAAATACCTTAGGGTATGACAAGAAGCCTGAGGAACCATTGTACTTTCTTAAGTGAGCAGTTCCATGCTTCTGCTGGGATTGTGTGATCGGTGAGAGGGTGTTTTTCCTTAAGGTGGAGGTATGGAAGGGCATTTCACTGTAGTCTTTGTAGGGAAAAGGGGACCACATTGTGCCTTTGAGCCTCTTTGCAATCAGATGGACCTGGCTTCAATACTCTGTTCTCCAAGTTACCCATGGTGTAGCCTTGAATTTTTTTTTTCTTTGCTATTTTTTTATTAACATATAATATATTATTTGTTTCAGGGCTACAGGTCTGTGATTCATGAGTCTTACACAATTCACAGTGCTCACCTTAGTATATACCCTCTCCAGTGTCCATCACCCAGCCACCCCATCTCTCCCATCCTCCTCCACTCCAGAAAACCTGTTTGTTTCCTGAGATTAAAAGTCTCTTATGGTTTGTCTCCCTCTCTGGTTTTGTCTTGTTCCATTTTCCCTCCCTTTCACTATGATCCTATGTCTCATTTCTAAAATTCCTCATATCAGTGAGATCATGTGATAATTGTCTTTATCTGATTGACTTATTTTGCTCAGCATAATACCCTCTACTTTCATCCATGTCCTTGCAAATGGCAAGATTTGGGGGGTTTTTGATGACTGCATAATATTCTATTGTATATCTATACCACATCTTCTTTATCCTTTCATCTGTAGATGGGCATCTGGGATCTTTCCATAGTTTAGCTGTTATGGAAGTTGTTGCTATAAACATTGGGGTGCACGTGCCCCTTCAGATCACTGCATTTGTATCTTTGTGTACCCTTGAGTTTAACAATTCTTTTTGAAGACTCAGATTTTCCATTTGATAAAAATGGTTGAAAATTTTCCACAGTCGTCATTTGCCAGGCACTGTCACAGGAGCATTACCCATCTTAAAGTATCTAATCTTCATGCCAGTCCTATAAACTGGGGACTATGAACAGTCACTGTTTTGTTTTTTGTTTTTTTTTTAAGATTTTATTTATTTATTAGAGAGAGAAAGGGGGAGAGAGCGACTACAGGCAGACAGAATGGCAGGCAGAGGCAGAGGGAGAAGCAGGCTCCCCGCTGAGCAAGGAGCCCGATGTGGGACTCGATCCCAGGACGCTGGGATCATGACCCGAGCCGAAGGCAGCTGCTTAACCAACTGAGCCACCCAGGCGTCCCCAGTCACTGTTTTAATAGGAGGTATAAAGAGGCTTCATAACTTGCCCCAGATCACTCAGCCAGTGGTGGAGGAGCTGAGATTGGAAATGAGGCAGTGTGCCTCCAGAACTTGCCTCCCCAACCCCCCTGTACTTTGGTAAAACAGGATTGAGAGTACTTACCTACCAGTGGTACGTATTTAAATGAGGGGATGTGTTTAAAGCATGTCACAGAGAAAGGTCCAGTCAGTGCTAGCTGTGAGAATTGTAGCTCCATTCGCTCCTTTCCCTCTCCTTCCCATCCTTCCTTTTCACTCAGATTAGACCATGGTTCTTCTATTTCCCGCACCACATAATTATCACTATTGCTATACCTTTTTCTTCGGTTAGGAAGTCCTATATTGTTTGCTTTGCTTTTTCAGAGCATGCATATTCTCCACAGTCCAGTGCATGGGACCTTTTTCATTCTACTCTTTTGTGCCTTCATCCACATCAGTCTTGATTCCTTTGAGATTTATTATAATTAGATTATTAGAATAAGTTATGACCATTTTGCGTATCTCCACACATTCTTCTATATCATTTTTAGAGAGAATAGAATATTTTTAAAAGATTTTATTTATTTGACAGACAGAGATCACAAGTAGGCAGAGAGGCAGGCAGAGTGAGGGGGCAGGGGAAGCAGGCTCCCTGCTGAGCAGAGAGCCTGATGTGGGGCTCGATCCCAGGACCCTGGGATCATAACCCGAGCTGAAGGCAGAGGCATTAACCCACTGAACCATCCAGGCGCCCCAAAGGTTTTATTTATTTATTTGACAGACAGAAATCACAAGTAGGCAGAGGCAGACAGAGAGAGAGAAGGGGAAGCAGGCTCCCTGCTGAGCAGAGAGCCTGATGAGGGGCTCAATCCCAGGACTCTGAGATCATAACCTGAGCCAAAGGCAGAGGCTTAACCCACTGAGCCACCCAGGGGCCTGGACAGAATAGAATTTACTCATATAGGTTTGCCATGTGTATATATACACATTTTATTTATTTCAATATTTCATATAAATATCTTTTCAATGAAGCATCCTTTACCACAACTTTGCAAAAAATTATTATTTAGTATATTACTACATATTGGATATCTCTTTTGTTTTTTTAAAGATTTTATTTATTTATTTGTCAGAAAGAAAGAGTACAAGCAGGGAGAGCTTCAGGCAAAGAGAGAAGCAGGCTCTTAGAGCCTGGAGTAGGATTCAGTCCCAGGACCCTGGGATCATGACCTAAGCTGAATTCAGGCACTTAACTAACTGAGCCACCCAGCATCCCTGGATATGCATTTTAAATAGGATAAAAAATTTAAGGTTTTCTGGTATGTTTCAGTAAATATATCTCAAGAATTTTTTTGGTAGTTTGTAGTAGCACTTGTAGTATATGAAGGACTCATTTGTCTATTGATATCACTACTAGAGAATATATATATTTCCAATATGAGAGTTCCAAATAACATTTATTATTGTTTTGATTGGAATGGTAATAATTTGGGAAAATGGAAAATTTCTTTTATGTTTTTCATTTTCGGCAGAAATTGGTAGTTTTTCTTATTGCTTTATAGAGTTCATTATACAATAGGGGTCATGGTGCCATTATTTTCTTTCAGATATTTGGTAAATTTTTTAATTATTTGCTCTGTCTTTACTTGTAGTTCCCCAATTAAATAACAAGCTCTGTATATATCATGGTTCATTCAGACTGGGCAAAAGGTTAATGTTCAACTAGTAATTTCTAAATGGCTGAAAGCACTTAATCTATTAGATTTTAATTATTTATTAGATATTTTTAAATGTCTTTAAGTTTCACTAGCAACACAGATAATAAATTTCTAAACACAGGAGACTCTGCCTATTTATGTGGTACTTGCATAGCACTATTTATTTAATTTTAATGAATATAATATGTATTAACATTAATGTACTTTGACTATAATATGTATTATGTAGTACTCTAATGTGAGCATACACGGTATAATTAATATTCCTTTACCAGAGTTAAAGTGTAATGTGGCTAACTCTGTTTATTAAAGGAATATGAAATTATTTCCTTCCAGATTCAATATAGGAAGTGTCATATTCTTATTTTCATCTCTGCTGGATGGGACCTCCTAGCATCCAGAGACAGTTGGTCCTGTGAGATCTGCTAATCCATTTGTTCCTTTCTTTGGTCCATAAATTCTTCCCTAGAGTTCAGCAAAATGACAATAATGTAAAGACACTTTGCTCCTCCAGGGAAAATGTTTTCTTTTTTTTCTTGGCTATGATACACTGTTCTTTTCATTTTGGGCTCTAGTTTAAAACATGAGGGAGAGTGGTAAATGACCAACTGAATGAAAATGAAAACTTAAGAGTTGCTGCCCCAATAGAGTAAAAGCCTTGGGGTAAGGAGTGATTTTCTTTTATTCCTCTTGTGGTCTATGGTATATATTTCTTATCTGCAAAGTACAGAAAATAACCCTTTTCTCTGATGTCGTGCATATTAATGAAAAGTGTGTCTATAAAGAGCTTAAATTTCTATAGTCAAAAAAAAAGTTCTTTTTTCACTTTTAGGGTTCAAGTAGTCTTCAATCCCAAATCTTGACAGATAAAGCTATTACCAGAGCATTACAGAAGAATCCTGCTGTAATCTTTTGTACTGCCATGTCTGTTAGTCTTCACTACTGTTTCTTTCTACCTTCCCCTACTTCTCCATTTTATCTGGCTTATAGTCCACTATATAATAGAAAAAATGTATTGTTTCTAAAAACCAAGGTTATTATTAGTAAGTCAGTAACTGGGATATTTCACATGACAAAAGTATTATATATCCTAGTAGAGCTATTTTCTATTACAGCAGAATTTGAGACTTTATTTTTAATTTGAGATGATAGGCATTGCACAAATGTGAATTCACTGCTGGCTCAATCTGGACTTTATGACAGGTATAATTATATTCTATAATTTAAAATCTAATAAGTGAAGATATATATAAAATATTACTATTGATAGGAATTTAAAAACTGTACTGATTGGGGCACCAGGGCGGCTCAGTCAGTTAAGTGTCTACCTTTGTCTCAGGTCATGCTCTCCATCAAGGTCTTGGGATGGAGCCTCACATTGGGTTCCCTACTCAGCAGGGAGTCTACTCCTTCTCCCTCTAACCCTCCTCACGCCCTAACTTGTGTTCTCGTTCTCTCTCAAGTAAATAAATAAAATATTTTTAAAAAACAAAACAAAACAAAAAAAGCATATATTGATCTTATGCTTAATAAAGTCTTCCTGATGACCATAAAACTAATTAGATATTGTTATTATTCCAGATACAGATGAGGAACTGAGACACAGTGAATATGTTAGCCATATTAGGCAAGGTCATGCTGCAGTAACAGATTAATCCCAAGCTCTCAGCAGCTTCACACAACCCATATTTATTTCTTGCTTATATTACATGTCTACTATTGGTCTCCATGTACTGTCACTCAGGACCATGTTGATGGAATTTCCACTGCTTATGACCCCTCCATCCCATTTCTTTTTTTTTTTTTTTTAAGATTTTATCATTTATTTATTTATTTATTTATTTAACAGAGAGAGAGAGAGAGAGAGAGAGAGAGAGAGAGTGAGAGGGCAAGAGAGGGAATACAAGCAGTATTTCACTGCAGAGAAAGAAGCAGGCTTCCCGCTGAGCAGGAAGCCTGAGGTGGGGCTCGATCTGAGAACCCTAGGATCAGTATCTGAGCTAAAGGCAGATGCTTAATGACTGAGCCACCCAGGTGCCCCCTTACATCCATTTCTTAACTTTGAGGGACACTGTTTTGGGAAGGAGAAAACATGGAGAACTCATGCTGATCTCTGCCCCACTATGCATGCATCTTTTCCACTCATAGGCCATTGGCCAGAACTCAACATATCTCTTTCTCATCTGTAAGAGTTAGAGAAATATAGTCCTCTCTTGTGCTCAGGAAGGAGAGGAGAATCACATTTAAACCCTTAGAATAATTTTTTAAAAAAGTTTAAGTAACCTGACCAAAGCCCAATAACTGATAAATAGTGGAACTGGGATTTAAATCCAGACAGACTGGTTTCAGACCCTGTATTCTTTTTTCTTTTAAATTAACATATAATGTATTATTTGTCCCAGGGGTACATGTCTATGAATCATCAGTCTTAGACACTCACAGCACTCACCATAGCACATACCCTCCCCAATGTCCATAACCCAACAACCCTCTCAATACCCGCCCCCCCCCCAGCAACCCGCAGTTTGTTTTGTGAGATTAAATGTCTCTTACGGTTTTTCTCCCTCCCCATCCCATCTTCTTTCATTTTTTCCTTCCCTACCCCACAAATGCCCCACTCTGCTTCTCAAATTCCTCATATCAGGGCAATCATATAATTGTCTTTCTCGGATTGACTTATTTCACTTAGCATAATACCCTCTAGTTTCATCCAGGTCATTGCAAATGGCAAGATTTCATTTCTTTTGATGGTTGCATAGTATGCCATTGTATATATATACACAACCTATTGTGGACATGGCTTCTATAAACATTCGGGTGCACGTGCCCCTTTGGATCACTACATTTGTATCTTTAGGGTAAATACCCAATAGTGCAATTGCTGGGTCATAGAGTAGCTCTATTTTCAACTTTTTGAGGAACCTCCATGCTGTTTTCCAGAGTGGCTGCACCAGCTTGCATTCCCACCAACAGTGTAGGAGGGTTCCCCTTTCTCCGCATCCTCGCCAGCATAAGTCGTTTCCTGACTTGTTAATTTTAGCCGTGCTGACTAGTGTGAGGTGGTATCTCATTGGGGTTTTGATTTGTATTTCCCTGATGCTAGTGATGTGAAGCACTTTTTCATGTGTCTGTTGGCCATCTGGATGTCTTCTTTGCAGAAATGTCTATTCATATACTCTGCCCATTTCTTCTTCTTTTTAAAAATTTTTTTAAAGATTTTATTTATTTATTTGATAGAGAGAGATCACAAGTAGGCAGAGAGGCAGGCAGAGGGAGAGGGGGAAGAATGCTCCCCGCCGAGGAGAGAGCCCAATGTGGGGCTCAATCCCAGGACCCTGAGATCATGACCTGAGCCAAAGGCAGAGGCTTAACCCACTGGGTCACCCAGGTACCCCCCTCTGCCCATTTCTTGACTGGATAATTTGTTCTTTGGGTGTTGAGTTTGATAAGTTCTTTATAGATTTTGGATACTAGCCCTTTATCTGATATGTCATTTACAAATATTTTCTCCCATTCTGTCAGTTGTATTTTGGTTTGGTTGCCTGTTTCCTTGCTGTGAAAAAGCTTTTGATCTTGCTGAAGTCCCAATAGTTCATTTTTCCCCTTGCTCCCCTCGCCTTTGACAATGATCCTAGGAAGAAGTTGCTGCATCTGAGGTCGAAGAGGTTGCTGCTTGTGTTTTGCTCAAGAATTTTGATGGATTCCTGTCTCACGATGAGGTCTTTCATCCATTTGGAGTCTGTTTTTGTGTGTGGTGTAAGGAAATGGTCCAGTTTCATTCTGCATGTGGCTGTCCTATTTTCCCAACACCATTTTTTGAAGAGACTGTCTTATTTCCATTGGACATTCTTTCCTGCTTTGTCGAAGATTAGTTGGCCATAAAGTTGAGGGTCTATTTCTGGGCTCTCTATTCCTTTTCATTGATCTATGTGTCTTGATGATGACACTTTGTAATAGAGCTTGAAGTGTGGAATTGTGAAGCCATGAACTTTGTCTTTCTTATTCAACATTCCTCTGGCTATTTGAGGTCTTTTCTGGTTCCCTATAAATTTTAGGATTATTTGTTCCATTTCTTTGAAAAGCATTGATGGTATTTTGATAGGGATTGCATTAAAAATGTAGATTGCTTTAGGTACCATAGACATTTTCACAATATTTGTTCTTCCAATCCATGAGTATGGATTGTTTTTCTATTTCTTTGTGTCTTCCTCAATTTATTTCATGAGTACTTTATAGTTTTCTGAGTACAGATTCTTTGATTAGGTTTACTCCTAGGTGTCTTTGGTTTGGGGTGCAATTGTAAATAGGATAGCCTCCTTAATTTCTCTTTCTTCTGTCTTGTTGTTGGTGTATAGAAATGTAACTGATTTCTGTGCATTGATTTTATATCCTGACACTTTACTGAATTCCTGTACAAGTACTAGCAGTTTTGGAGTAGATTCCTTTGGGTTTTCCACATAAAGTATCCTATCATCTGCAAAGAGTGATAGTTTGACTTCTTCTTTGCAGATTTGGATGCATTATTTTCTTTTTGTTGTCTGATTGCTGAGGCTAGGATTTCTAGTACTATGTTGAATAGCAGTGGTAATAATGGACCTCCCTGCTGTGTTCCTGACCTTAGGGGAAAAGCTCTCAGTTTTTCTCCATTGAGAATGATATTCGCTGTGGGTTTTTCATAGATGGCTTTGATGATATAGAGGTATGTACCCTCTATCCCTATACTTTGAAGAGTTTTGGTCAGGAAAGGATGCTGTATTTTGTCAAATGCTTTTTCAGCATCTATTGAGAGTATCATAAGGTTCTTGTTCTTTCCTTTATTAATATATTGTTTCACATTGATTGATTTGTAGATGTCGAACCAATCTTGCAGCCCTAGAATAAATCCCACTTGATTGTGGTGAATAATCCTTTTAATGTACTTTGGATCCTATTGGCTATTATTTTAGTGAGAATTTTCACATCTGTGTTCATCAAGGATATTGGTCTGTAATTCTCCTTTTTGATGGGGGTCTTTGTCTGGTTTTGGGCTCAAAGTAATGTTGGCATCATAAAATGAGTTTAGAAGTTTTCCTTCCATTTCAATTTTTTGGAAAAGTTTTAGGAGAATAAGTATTAATTCTTCTTTAAATTTTTGGTAAAATTCCCCCAGGAAGCCGTCTGGCCCTGGGCTCTTGTTTGTTGGGAGATTTTTGATGATTGCTTCAATCTCCATACTAGTTTTGGGTAGTTCAGGTTTTCTATTTCTTCCTGGTTCAGTTTTGGTAGTTTATCTCTCTCTAAGAATGCATCCATTTCTTTCAGATTGTCAAATTTGCTGGCGTATTGTTGCTCATAATATGTTCTTATAATTGTTTGTATTTCTTTGGTGTTGGTTGTGATTTCTCCTCTTTCATTCTTGATTTTATTTCTCTTTTCTTTTTTGGTAAGTCTGGCCAGGGTTTTATCGACCTTATTAATTTCTTCAAAGAACCAGCTCCTACTTTCGTTTATTTGTTCTACTGGTTTTTTGCTGTTGTTGTTGTTGGTTTGGTTCCTATTTCATTGATTTCTGCTCTGATCCTTGTGATTTATCTTCTGCTGGGTTTGGGCTTTCTTTGCTGTTCTTACTCCAGCTCCTTTACGTGAAAGGTTAGGTTGTATACTTGAGACCTTTCAAGTTTCTTGAGAAAGGCTTGTATCGCTATATAGTTTCCTCTCAGGACTGCCTTTGCTGTATCCCACTGGTTTTGAGCAGTTGTGTGTTCATTTTCATTTGTTTCCATGAATTTTTTCAATTCCTCTTTAATTTCCTGCTTGACCCATTCATTCTTTAGTAGGATGCTCTTTAGCTTCTGTGTATTTGAATTTTTTCCTACCTTCCTCTTGTGTTTGAGTTCTAGTTTCAAAACATTGTGGTCTGAAAATATGCAGGGAATGATCCCAGTCTTTTGGTACCAGTTGAGACCTGATTTGTGACCCAGGATATGATCTATTCTGGAACGTTTTCCATGTGTACCAGATAAGAATGTGTATTCTGTTGGTTTGGGATGGACTGTTCTGAATATATCTGTGATGTCTGTCTGGTCCAGTGTGTCATTTAAGGCCTTTATTTCCTTGATGTTTTGCTTGGATGATCTGTCCATTTCAGTGTGGGATATTAAAGTCCCCTACTATTGTTGTATTATTGTTGATGTGTTTCTTTGATTTTTGTCATTAGTTGGTTTATATAGTTGGCTGCTCCCATGTCAGGGGCATAGATATTTAAAATTATTAGATCTTCTTGTTGGACAGACCTTTTGATTCTGACATAGCGTCCTTCCTCATCTCTTATAATAGTCTGTGGCTTAAAATCTAGTTGATCTGATATAAGGATTGCCATCCCAGCTTTCTTTTGATGTCCATTAGCATGGTAAATGGTTTTCCACCCCCTCACTTTAAGTCTGGATGTGTCTTTGGATCTAAAGTGAGTTTCTTCTAGACAGCATATTGATGGATTTTGTTTTTTTATCCATTCTGATACTCTGTGTCTTTTGATTGGGGGCATTTAGCCATTTACATTCAGGGTGAGCATTGAATGATATGAATTTAGTGCCATTGTATTACCTGTAAAGTGATTGTTACTGTATATTGTCTCTGTTCCTTTCTGGTCTACTACTTTTAGGCTCTCTCTTTACTTAAAGGACCCCTTTCAAAGTTTCCTGTAAGAAATTGTCTGTAGGGCCATTTGGTGTTCACAAATTCTTTCAGTTTTTGTTTGTCCTGGAAGCTTTTATTTATTTATTTATTTAAGATTTTATTCATTTATTTGACAGAGATCACAAGTAGGCAGAGAAGCAGGCAGAGAGAGAGGAGGAAGCAGGGTCCCCACTGAGCAGAGAGCCCAATGTGGGCCTTTTTTTTTTTTTTAAAGATTTTATCTTTATTTATCTGACAGAGATCACAAGTAGGCAGAGAGGCAGGCAGAGAGAGAGGAGGAAGCAGGCTCCCTGCAGAGCAGAGAGCCCGATGTGGGGCTCGATCTCAGGACCCTGGGATCATGACCTGAGCCGAAGGCAGAGGCTTAACCCACTGAGCCACTCAGGTGCCCCCCAATGTGGGCCTTGATTCCAGGACCCTGGGATTATGGCCTGAGCTGAAGGCAGAGGCTTTAACCCACGGAGACACCCAGGTGCCCCTCCTGGAAGCTTTTTATCTCTCCTTCTATTTTCAATGATAGCCAAGCTGGATATATTATTGGCTGCATGTTTTTCTTATTTAGTGTTCTGAATATATCATGCCACTTCTTTCTGGCCTGCCTGGTCTCTGTGGATAAGTCTGCTGCCAATCTAATATTTTTGACATTGCATGTTACAGACTTCTTGTCCTGCGCTGCTTTCAGGATTTTTCTCTTTGTCACTAAGACTTGTAAGTTTTCCCATTAGATGATGGGGTGTGGACCTATTTTTATTGATTTTGAGGGGTGTTCTTTGCACCTCCTGGATTTTAATGCTTGTTCCCTTTGCCATATTAGGGACTTTGCTACTGTAATTCATTCCAATGTACCATCTGCTCTCCTCTCTCTTCTTCTGGAATCCCAATTATTCTAATATTGTTTCATCTTCTGGTATCACTTATCTCTCAGATTCTTCCCTCATGGACCAGTAGTTATTTGTCTCTCTGTTGCTCAGCTTCTTTATTCTACATAATTTGGTCTTCTATATCACTAATTCTGTGTTCTGTCTCATTTATCCTGGCAGTAAGAGCCTCCATTTTTTAAAAAGATTTTATTTATTTATTTGACAGAGAGAGATCACAAATAGGCAGAGAGGCAGGCAGAGAGAGAGGAGGAGGAAGCAGGTTCCGCGCTGAGCAGACAGCCTAATGCAGGGCTCGATCCCAGGACCCCGAGATCATGACCTGAGCTCAAGTCAGAGGCTTAACCCACTGAGCCACCCAGGAGCCCCAGAGCCTCCATTTTTTATTGTAGCTCATTAATAGCTTTTTTAATTTCAGCTTGGTTAGATTTTAGTCCTTTTATTTCTCCAGAAAGGGCTTTTATTTCTCCAGACAGGGTTTCTCGAATATCTTCCATGCCTTTTTTGAGCCTAGCTAGCACCTTGGGAATCATCGTTCTGAACTCTAGATCTGACATATTACCAATGTCTGTATTGATTAGGTCCCTCACCTTCAGTACTGTCTCTTTTTTTTTTTTTTTTTGGTGCTGAGTTTTTCCACCTTGTTGTTTTATCCAGATAAGAATATATGAACGAAAGAATAAAATACTAAAAGGATGGCAAAGACCCCAGAAAAATATGTATTAACCAAAAGAGACTGAAGAGACCCCAAATTGGAAGGAGAAGAAAGGGGATTAAGGGAATAAAAAATAAATTTTTTTAAAATATACATATATATTAGACTGGTGACTAGAAAAGAGCCACCCACTTGATTTTGGGTGTAGTTTGGTCTCTTAGAAGAAACAACTTCCCAAAATTTTAAAGAAAGAAAAACTTATATATATACAAAAAATAAGGGTAAACATGATGAATGCATGGAATATGACTGTAAAGATGAAAATTTTAAAAAATTCTAAAAAATGAATTGATAAGATAAGTTGGTTGGAAAAAGAAGGGAAAAAAAAGTGGAGAGAATTTGCTCAGGCTGGAGACTAGAATAAAGTCCTGTGCCAGATTTAAGGTATATTTTGATCTATTAGAAGAAATTGTATCCCAAAATTTTTTAGAATAAAAAAACCTATATATATGCAAAAAATAAAGTTAGATACAATGAAGGATAAAATATGACTATAATAATGAAGGTTTAAGAATTTTTTTAAGAAAATATTGTTAAGATAAACTGGAGGAAAGAGGAGAAGTTAAAAAATTAGAATAAGAGAAAAAATTTTTTAAATTAATTAACTTTGCAAGACTAAAGAATCCTAGGGAGAAAGCCATGAATTCCATGCTTTGCTTTCTCCTAGCTCTGGAATTCTGCTGTTCTCCTTGATCAGTTAGCTGAATGTTCTTGCTGATCTTCTGGGGGAGGGGCCTATTGCAGTGATTCTCAAATGTCTTTGCCTGAGGTAGAATTCCACCAGCCTTGCTAGGGGCTAGGCTAAGAAATATGCTTGGGTTTGCTCTTGGGAACTTTTTTTCCCTGAACACTTTCTGTAAAGCTCTGGAGAATGGGAATGAAAATGGTGGCCTCCCAATCTCTGGCCTGGAGGAGTCGAGAGCTCAAGGCCCCACTCCTCAGTATGCCCTCAGAGCAAAGCCGTCAATCACTCCTGTCTCTTTGGTCTCCAGCTGTGTGCTGAGCTCACCCAGCCTGTGATCGAGCATTTCGGTCTCTGGCACACAGCCTCTTTTGGAGTCTCCAAACCCAGCAGAGTCCTGCCCTGCTGTTCTTCCAGTGAAGGAAGTTGGGTCTCCCTGTATCTGCCACTTGTGGGGTACCTGCTCAAAGAGCAGTGGTACAACTGTGCCGTGGATCATAGTTAAAGGTAAATCCAAGCTGAGAGCAAAGGCCTCAGCTCTGTCTATGTAGTCAACTTCCCTGCTCTAATACCTGCGAGCTCTGCTACACACAGGCACCCCCAATCCTTCTGTTACCCTGTAGGGCCTGAGACTACAGTGTCCCTGTGAGGGCCCCACCCCCGCTTAGCCTCTGGAGCATTGTCCGTCAGTGAAGTAGACTTCTAAAAGTTTGGATTTCGGGCTCCACAGCTCCACCACTTGCCGGGAGCCATCCCCTCCCCCCACAGTCTATCTTCCCGTTGTTTTAGATTCACTTCTCCCCACGTCCTACCTTTCAGAAAGTGGTCAATTTTGTTTCTCGAATTGCTGCTCTTCTACTCTTTGATCACCTGTTAGGTTTGTAGGTGTTGGGAATGGTTTGATGACTATCTAGCTGAACACCTGCAACCTGATGTCATGTCAGTCTGCTACTCCTCCACCATCTTGACTCCTAAAAACCAGACCCTATACTTTTTAACACCTCACTATCATTTATATCTGATGACACCTGATGTCATTTTATGACCTCCATTCTTGCTCCAAATTATATACTTACTGACTTGTTTTGGAATCATTTATTCCAAAATCCTTTGCTTTAAAAAACAATAAAGAGATGGCTTCTTAAATATTCATAGATTTACTCTTATCTAATATACCTCCATAATGACTACAGCTGTTGAGCATGTTCCCAATAAATATTATATGTATTTGAATTTGCATGCAAGTATCATATATAATTAACATATAAATATATATGATATTTACAACAAACAGCAATAACTGAGACTGTTCCAATGCCTACCTGGTTTACATACCTTAATTGCTCATTCTCTTCAGATTCTTAAATTTCAAAATATATCTGTTATTTTGTAAGGCTACTAGTCAAGATGGAGGACAAAGCATTCAGGACAGTCTACCCATATCCTGGGACTATTGAAATTCTTTTTTTCTCAGTCTATAAAGAAAACAATATTTAATAACTCTGAGCCCAGACAAACTCTGCCTCCTATCCTAAGTAAATAGTAGATGAATTTCAGATTTCCTTTATTATAATTTACATAGACTCTATAAAAGCTATAAATGCTGAGATTTGATTTTCCTATCCATACCTCTAGTATAGTCAAGGAAAACAAAAAACTAAACACACATTAGATTTCAGAATATCTTCCTGTTATTGCCTGTTCAACAGCAAATAATATGAGGATCATAAAGTCTTGAAGAAGATGCTGAATTTCTTGTGGGAATGGATAAAAGTGCTCCCTGATGTGTTAAACTCATTCTAAGAAGTACTTACTGGGGAAAGAAAGACATTTTATTGTCAAAGGAATTTAGGTGTACATAAGGTTACAGATTTGTATGGGCCTGCTAGAAAAAGTATGTGCAACAATGAAATAAAGAATTTAGGATATTGAAGGTCCTGATTTTTTGTGTTTAGAGATTGGTGTCTTTCTTTTGATTTGGATTAAATTGTAACTCCTTCTAACTATTTTATTACTCTGTCAGAAAGAATTTGAAATCATTGACAGTGATATAATACCATATATTAAGAATATAATAAAACCCTCTAACAATGCAAATAGAATAAATATAGTTAAACTCAGACGTGGTTGTCTTGTACTTTTTTTAACGTTAGAATTATCTATTAGATTTACACACATTTAGATTCTCTAGGGTCCAATTCATGTTAAAAACCTCCCACTTTATATATAGGAAAAACTAGGCTCAGAAAGGTGAAGGTCATGCCATAAATGTCTCACTAATGACAAGGTAGAACGAGTGAATTCTATTTACAGCTATCTCACATTGGTACATATTTCACTTTTATTTTTCATTGAATTACAGTTCTGATAAATTTTCAATTGTGGATATTATGATCTGTTGTAATTATAGGTGAAGACACCTACTATAAATTTCTTAAGTTTCATAAATGAAACAACAACATCGAGGCAATGCACAAGTAACCTTATATCAGCATATAGTGAATTAGACCCTGATTAGCTTGACATTGTAATGAATTTAGTTGTGATTTTAGAAGGCTCAATGGGCCTTTCACCTTCTTATTCCACATAAGGATATTGCATATTACATATTCCTCCTTATTCCACATAATCCTTCAATACAATTTTAGTCATCTCCAAGACCCTTCTTACAAGGTGTATGAGATTATGACATGAACAATTACATAAAGTAGCTTTTAACTTCAAAAATAAACTGTAATTACAAGCTTTTACTTTTTTATATCAAAGCATTTTTAATCGTAGTTCAAAGTTTGATTTTTGTAATATTTATTTCAGTATCTCTTATACTACATTCCTTCAGGGAAATTACTTGTGTTGTTCCAAAACAACACAGGACAGGAGGAAGTCTTTCTGGTCTTATCAGTCAACAATTAACATATAACAATAGCTAAAAAAGATCTAAAATGTTAGTAACATACTGAAATTTGTTTCTACCTGCTCACAGATTTCTAGTCTTCTTTCTTTGAGTCTGCTATAAACCAGTCACAGTTTTGGTTGGTGTAGAATCCTGTAGGATGTCATAGAATCTTGAATTAATGGGAACAAGATATAGACTTTAATTCTCTCTCAGCATTCCTATGATCTTAACCAGATTATCAACTTTCTTCAGTGTCTCAGTTTCATTATTTATTTAAGAATGTGTTGGATTAGAATCTCTAAATTTCATTACTTAAAAATTCTGACTCAGAGTCTCTGTAACAAATTTTACAATTTAAACATTAGATAACAGTGAAATATAGAATAACTTTTTTTTATGAATTGATAACTTTTTCCTTATATTCCACTAGTTAAAAGACAACTGATCCTTAAATTCACATAGATTTTGGAGTTATTTGACCAAACTAATCCCATTATATTATGCTAAGGTCATAGTCCTGTATTGGAAACTCACATTGGGTAGCAAGTCTCAATAGAAAATACAAGTTCTCATTTTAATCAAAGGGCAATAAAGAAATAGAATTAGCTTTATTAGTAATTAGAGAAATTAAAAGTAAGACTTCATTGAGATGGTATGTTTATACTTGCTAAATGGGTCAAAATTAAGATGTCTGACCAAACCAAGTGTGGGTAATCATAAGAGTCAGTAGGAATATTCATACACTGATGGCCTCTTAGTGGTAGATCAGTTGATCCTCCTGCCTTAGGGAACAATTTAGGACTGTTTAAGGTTATTTACATATGTAAAAAACTGTACTTTCTTTTTTTTTACAGAAGGGAATTATGAATATACAACCCAGACTAGTAGTTATATCTGAAAGCAAAGCAGGGGATGGCATAGAAAAGGAACCAAGATTGAAAAATCATGGGGTTTGATCTAGTTAAGTTCAGTGGTGGGTTAATTCATCATTTTTATTCAGAATTTATTTGTATGTGACATATTCTTTTGCTTGTATCAAGTATTATGCATTGTAAACATTAAATAGTAATTATAGCCATGTGTACTTTTATAAATTGAATCTCAACTTTTTGCTAAATTTTTTTCTGGAAACTGTAAAAATTTTTATGTAAGAATTAACTGTTTTTTTCTCAGAGGGAAAAATTATTATCAGAGGGTAAATTAATATTCAATGAATTGATATCAAAGAATTTCAAGATCTAGTTGTATACAAAAGTGAATAATATTGAGACAGCTGGAAGTAGAGGGGTCAAATTATTTTAATATCCTGTTACATGAAGAGCACTTGTAAAGTGTTAATGGAAGCACATAAAAGAAATCCCCATTAATTCCCTAAGACTTAATGGGGATTTCTTTTATGTGCTTCCATTTAAAAGTTAAGAATATAACAAAAGGAATTTACTAGACAGGAAAAGAAGTAGAGCAAACAGCATGATCAAAGATGGTCAGGAGTACTAAAGCAAAACATTTCAGGGAGAGGAAGTTGCCCAGTGACTGTGACATTTGGAGGCCATAAAGTGGAGTGGTGGGGATATATTAATAGAGAGGAAACCAAGATATGAGAAGTGTGCCCTCCATATTAATACATTTGGATGATAATTGTCAAAGAATTGAGAAAATTTCTGGATGACTGTGATTTCTTTCTTTGATAACTGGGAGCATATTTTATGGGGAAAGGTGAAAAATAATCCATTAAACTTGTTAGGTTTCATATTCCTTATTTGAGAAAGAATGACAAACAAGAGTACTTAGACATGCAATTTCTGGGGAGAGGTGAGACTTAGAGATGTAATTATATTTATAAAAAATCAGCTTAAAAGTGGCAGGAGAACCATGGACTGCTTAAAAACATCTTGGGATAATGCTTAGGGAAATGAGAGAGTCAAAGGCAGAAATCTGGATTATAATAATCAAGAGGCTGCTGTAAGAGGCTGAGAAAGAGAAATCATATTGGTAGGTCTGACAAAAGAAGTAATCATTTCAGTAGGGAATAAAGGGTACTCTTAATAGAGTCCTTAGGTGTTAGACACTGTACTGAGCCCTTTACACACTTTATTTCATGCCATCCTTCCCACAGTCCTTTAAGCAATATGTTATATTCCTAATTTTAAAAATGAGTTGAATGAAGCAGAGAACAGTTAAAATTGCTTAATGCCACACATATCCACTAATTGTTAGAGATGAAGATGAAACTGTTCTTTCTGAGTACAGCTCACACTCTTAAGTGCCCCTCTGTATCAGAAGAGATTGAGAGTTGATAATGCCCAAAGCCAGAAATTAATCAAGTGGAAATTAATTAGAAAATGAAATCAAGATTGAAAACGAGGCCATTGGATTTAGTGGGTAGTAAGAGCAAGTTGGTGTTTTAGAATGAGGAATCAATTAAATCTTGGGGAATTTATGGAAAAGTATTTTTTTTAAATGTAACTTGGAGGTAAGAAGTTTACAAAGGAATTATAAGACAAAGATGAGAGGCAGCCATGATTTGTATAGTTAGACAAGCTGAGCAATGATGGACAAGTTATTTAATATTTCAGTATCAGCTTAATCATCTCTGAAATGTAAACAGTCCTCAGTTTGCTTTGGAGGGGTAAATTGAGCAACATATAAAATCTGTCATTATGAGGATTGGATAATAGAAGTTTACATAACTTTTGTAATCCCCTAATATGAAATTTTACTCAGTTCTACTTTTGAGGAATGAGCAGGATGGAAACCAGACTGCAGTGTGCATACACCGAGGAGCAGATAAGAATGTGGTAGTGGATATATGAATGTAGAATATTTTGTAGCATCTGACAGTGAAAAGAATTGCATTAGGGATGTAGTTGAATGGGATGATGGGAATTAAAGGAAGAAAAGTTTATAGAATAGAGGGAGAGATAAAATGAAGATGGGAAAGTGGATGGCTCAGGTGCCTTCAAAGAGCTGGGTAGGATAGAGTTGAATCATATGCCTGAAAAGATTAAATTTGTGTGGCTCCCCTGATAATTTGTTTCTTTCCCTTCTTTTTAACCCCTTTGAATAACAGGTATTGAGTCATCTTGCAGTGGAAATTCTATTTGACCAATTTTCAGAATATCTGAGGCAGTGTCCTCAGGCAGGTCTCAGTGTCTGCTACAGACTGAATGTTTGTTTCTCCCCTAAATTCATATGTTGATGGTATTTGGAGGCAGAGAGGGCTTGGGAGGTAATTAGGTTTGGATTAGGCCTTGAGAGTGGGGCCATCATGATAGGATCAGTGTCCATATAAAGAGAAGGAGATACGGGATCTCCCTCAGTATGTGACATCAAGGAAAGTCTGTGAAGGGAACTGACCATGTTGGCACCTTAATCTCTGACTTCCAGCCTCCAGAACCATAAGAAATAATTTTTTGTTATTTAAGCCACCTTGTCTATATGGTATTTCCATTTATTTATTTATTTAAGAGAGAGAGGGAGAATATGCTCACATGCAGGGGCAGGAGAGGAGGGGCAGAAAGAGAGGGAGAAGCAGACCCCTGGCTGAGCAGGGCTGCTAACCCAGGACCTCAGGGCCCCAGAGATCATGACCTGAACTGTAGGTAGACACTTACCCGACTGAGCCACCCAGATGCCCATATGTGATATTACATTATAGCAGCTTCAGTGGACTAAAACTGTGTCCCAGGGTTTACTTGGTTTACCCATTTGTATAGTGAGGCCATCGGACTGAGAATCCTTGAAATCCTTTCCTGTTATTCTGACTTCAGTTCTGACAGTGTCTAAAACAGTTTCTTCTTGAATGTGGTGCTTGTCATCTTTTTCTTTGTTCTTAACCCAACATTAATCCTTAAACTTTGTGGGAGGGGAATGACAGAAAGCAACTTGAGGATGTGTGAGGGTGGTTAGGGAGGGGAACTTTCAGTAGTTAGCCAAGGGAAGCATAGATGTTTATGGGATAACGATGTACATATCAGGATCAGAACTTTCACTGTGTTTTCTTCTCTCTTTCTCTTTCTCACATCCTGTTTCTTTCTTTCCTTTCTTTTGTTAAAATAAGAAACAAATGGAATCCAGCCTTGAAAATTCCCTGAGCCAGAATTTAGTCATACCAATTTAGTCTTACAAACAAAGTTTAGGTTAGTTTATTTTCCAAGACTAACGTGACCTGGGTCATTTCTTGCTTGTGCCTCTGGAAATCATCAGCAATACTTGAACTCTTTTCCATAATTGATATGAGGTGACCACTAATCAATTCCGTATCATTTAAGAGAATTCTAATATTATAACCAACCACTGCAAAGAATAAACCATCTCTACTTTCTCACTGTATAAGCCCCTTTATGACAATATGCCCCTGAGCCTCTTTCCATGTTTTGGTCGGAGGGTCCTGGTTCACAAACTGTCTTTTTGGTGTGTGCACAAGGAACTTTTATTAATTACTATTTCAGTTAAATCATTGGTTTTACTTCAGCAATTTCTAACTTTTGACACTTTCTTTTCATTCCTTCTTTCCTTTCTTCCTTTCCCCCCTCTCCCACTTTTCAAAATGAAATTAGGAAATAGGAAAAAAAAGCTCTTTTTATTCTATATATTCAAGTAAGATAGTGAACCATTTAATGGTTAAACATTTTAGATAATCCATTTAGATAATTTCTTTACAAGTCATTTGGAAAATTTGAAGGTCAACATCTCACATTATTTCATGGGCCCTTCTAAGCTCTAATTTTATGGTTACTGCCTATTCTTGTAAAAGCTCATTCACATACCTTATACTAATATCCCACACAGACCTTCAAACAGTCACACACACGTGCACACACACATACACACACTCCCCCCCCAAATACATCCACCTGCACCTATGCCCACATTAATGCTAATAGATACAATAAGAATAAGTAGGAATAAGTAGTAATACAAATTTTCTGACAAGTTTATTTTATGACACTTTTGGAAGACACTGTAAACCAAATGTTTTCAGACATATTTTGATTTGGGGAAGAGTTTTAAAGATTCCCTTTTAAGAAAAGTGTTGAAATATCAAGTATTTTAGAAATCTTATCCTGTTAGCTTTTTTCCCAATTATTTCTTAGGAGGAAAGTCTTAACATAATAATGATTTCTGTATTGTGCTGGAGAAAAGTGTGGTCTATGATACAGTGCTAATATGATACGGCTGAAATGCTTAATACCATAAGTCTTTCATACCATTTCTTATCACATTAACACAGGGACAGCATTCCTCTCCTGGCCAGCTTAGTCTCCCCATTGCCTCCAACTATTGGAGATTCATGAATATTTAAAAGTTGTGACAAAGCTCTTGTTGACTCTGTGCTATGGTTCAACAGCTGAAGTTGACTCTTTTTTCTTCCAGAAGTTGGATTCTCTCAAGGAAGTTTCTGTCACCTGCAGTGGAGTACAACACCTGAGAGAAAGGGGTAGACCTTGCCAGACCTTGCTCAGAACACAGGAATGAGGACTCTCTGATAGCATTCTGTATCATCCAATTGACTACACAAGACCAATGGGCTACAGGCAGCATGTCTGCCATGCTGGCAGCAAAAGGAGAGGTATGTATAGCCATAGAGTCTTCTATTTCTTCATTGCCAAGCTTCTTGCTGAGTTGCTTGCAGTTGCCACTGTAGCAATTTGACAGTTTACTATTGATCCCCTTTAAGCTGAGAGTTTTGCATAAGTACTTTGCATAGGCACTAAGCCATTTCGTGTATTTGACTGTGTAATTCTGTATTATACCTGATTCCTTTTCACTGAGAGACAAAAAAATAACAGCAGTGAATGAATCTGTATTCCCCTGTGACTGCTAATTTGTAAATTTTTCTTTTTGCAAAGTAGACAGAGAAGGCATTCATTCAATGCCTATAAAATGTGCTGTAATCATCTAAAAGTATTATGAAAATATACTTTTTTAATAATCTCTTCTGGTTTTAATAGGACTTAGATAAAATTACTATGTATGAGGTATAGGGGAATGGTCATTTGATCAATTCACATTTATTCGTTGTTCAGAGGCTTTGGATGCTGCCCTAAGAACTGAGCACAATAAAATGAATATATTTAAACTCGATTAACTTATATTCTTTTTGGAAAAAGATTCTATCTTTACTGGGAGAAAATTTTTCAACTTTGATAAAATATTTCACTATAATTTTCACAGCTTTAATCTTTAGCCAGTCTAAATTTATCAGTGAGGACAAGTAAGAATTACTTCACCTTCTGACTTTAGTTACTGTTTGTTATGAGACAACAATAACTTAATATTTATTATCTTATATTAAAATACAAGATTGTGAATGGCTGTAAATGTCTACAAGATTCTCAGTCAAGTTGACTTAAACATTTTTGACACTTACTATCTCCCATGACAGAAGGCCTAAACACAAGGTGAATTCTAGACAGACATTACTGGGGCTATGGTTCTACTCCTCCTTGATTTTTTTCTCTGCACTCTGTCCCTTACATCAGTATTTTTATCCTCAGGCTGACAAACTTCATGATTATGTCAAAGCAAAATTTGCACTAGACAAAGTCAAACAGACATTGAAGATCTTATTCAAAACTATTGGGTGGACATAGGAAGTGTAATGTTAAGTAAGGTAAGTCAGAGAAAGATAAATACTATATGATTTCATTCAAATATGGAATTTAAGAAACAAAACAAACAAAGAAAAAAGAGACAAGCAAATGAACGAAATCCCAAACCCATATATGCAGAGAAAACAGTGGTAGTTTCTAGAGGGGAACTGGAAGGCATGGATGGGTAAAATAGATTAAGAATACATTTATCATGATGAATACTAAGTATTGTATAGAATTGTTGAATCGTTATATTGTACACCTGAAACTAATATAACACTATATGTTAATTATACTTCAATAAGTAATAATAATAAAGCTATTGCAATAGGAGATAGTGGTCAGAACTGAGTCTAACTCAACTATGGTGAAAACCGGGAGGATTTTTTAGAGCTAGGGTAGGGGTGTATCATAGGCCTTCTTAACTGGCTAATGGTTAATCGGAGAAAATGAAGCTATCTTATACCTTCTGAAACTATTTGGAGAAAATAGACTGCAGAAGGTAGGCTCCTACTCACCCATAGAATTGGGAGGGAGGGGTTCTATCTTCCCTGATGATTACATTTCAAGGAGATGGCTTTAAATCCTTGAAAAAGACAGCCCTGGTTTGCAAACCTGGCAAGTCTTTTTGAAAGATCTATATCTCAAAAGGGCAAAAAAAAAAAAAAGATTTATAACTTTTCTAAGGTAAATCTCATAGGAAAGGGAAGTCAAGGCCTGCTGAGTCAGGCAGAAACCTGTTTAAAGTTTAGTTAAACTGGGGGCTACAAAGGCTGTCTTGATCAGTTGTAATGTGGTTTTTAGTAACAATTAAAGCAGCCTGTTTCTTTAAGGTTAGTTGAAGAGACAAAGAAAATTGTATCTTCCAACTACTTGTACTTCCAACTTTGCATTTAAGTTCTTCCTCATAGACTGGTTAGTAAATTTAATATGCATGCTGACTCCTGAAGAGCAATAATGATTAACAGGAGAAGGTCATATGGTGATTGTCCTAAGTTTAGACTTCTGAGACAGTCATTAGAAATGGGGATTTTTTAAAGATTTTATTTATTTATTTGACAGAGAGAGAGCACAAGCAGGGGGAGTGTTAGAGGGAGAGGAAGAAGCATACTCCGTACTGAGCAGGAAGCCTGATATGGGGCTCGATATGGGGCTCTATCCCAGGACCCTGGATCATGACTGGAGCTCAAGTCAGCCATTCAACCAACTGAGCCACCCAGGTGCCCCAGAAATAGGGATTTTATTATTGATTTACGCTCACCCTGAAGTTGGCAATGCAGAGACTACTTGAATTAAATTTGGATTCTATTGGAAAAAAGAAAGGCAAAATGGTTCCTGTATGGGCAAGAACCATTGCCACTATGTTGTATTTTAAAGATCTTCTTAATATATTTGTTATATTTGGGAGAGGAGTATAGGTATTTGTTTAATGAGTATAAAGCTTCAGTTTTGCAAGATGAAAAGGTTTTAAAGATTGGTTGTACAATACTATGAATATACTTAACACCATTGAACTATATACGTAGAAATGATTGAGAGGGTAAATTTTATGGCCATGCATTTTTAATACAACAAAAAATTTAAAACATGTATCTTCATAAAAATATTGGAGTAATTAAGGATAACTTAAATTAATCAACCAGTTTTTGTTGTCTAACCATTCTGTTTGTGAAATTTTATTTCTAATACTTATGAAGATTTTGCTCTTAAGGATATTTTAATTTTAATTTTTATCTCATAATAATATGTATCAGTGTTAACACTGCTGCACTGAACATGATATACTCTCCTCTAGAAATATTTATTATAAAAGCCTGTTAAACAATTTGGAATTAATTAACTTATTTTCAGGACAAAAGGCAGAAAAATAAATGCATGTATATAAGACACTAGGGTGACATACTTTAAATCCACAAATTGTTTAGAAAACTGTAAACTTAGTCCTAATACAGATCTAAAACTACCACTGTCTCTCTCACAAGAATATATACAACTCTTAGCTGTACTATAAGGAAATGACTAGCTTTTGCTTCTGAAAACAGAACATGAAAAAAGCTTTGGTTTTATTAAGGAAGTAATTTTGAAAGTTGGGGATTGATAAAGAAAGATACATAAGAAATAAAAATGTCATTGTTAAAATGTCTGTACTGCCTAGAGCAACCTATACTTTCAATGCCATCCCGATCAAAATTCTACCAGCATTTTTCAAAGTGCTGGAACAAACAATCTTAAAATGTGTATGAAACCAGAAGAGACCCAGAATTGTTAAGGAAATGTTGAAAAAGAAAAACAAAACTGGGGGCATTGCATTGCCTGATTTCAAGCTTTACTATGAAGCTGTCATCACCAAGACAGCATGGCATTGGCAAAAAAACAGACACATAGACCAGTGGAACAGAGTAGAGAGCCCAGATATGGACCTGCAACTCTATGGTCAACTAATCTTCGACAAAGCAGGAAAAAAATATCCAGTGGAAAAAAGACAGTCTCTTCAATAAATGGTGCTGGGAAATTTGGACAGCTATCTGTAGAAGAAAAAAACTTGACCATTCTCTTACACCATATACAAAGATAAACTCAAAATGGATAAAAGACCTCAACATGACGCAGGAATCTATCAAAATCCTAGAGGAGAACATAGGCAGTAACATCTTTGACACCAGCCACAGAAACTTCTTTCAAGACATGTCTCCAAAGGCAAAGCAAACAAAAGCGAAAATGAACTTTTGGGACTTCATCAAGATCAAAAGCTTCTGCACAGAAAGGAAACAGTCAACAAAACAAAGAGGCGACCCATGCAATGAGAGAAGATGTTTGCAAATGACACTACAGACAAAGGCCTGATATCCAAGATTTATAAAATACTCCTCAAACTTAACACACACAAAACAGATAATCACATCAAAAAATGAGCAGAAGACAAGACACTTCTCCAAAGAAGACATACAAATGGCTAACAGACACATGACAAGATGTTCATTATCATTAGCCATCAGGGAGATTCAAATCAAAACCACACTGAGATACCACCTAGCACCAGTTAGAATGGCCAAAGTCAGTAAGACAGTAAACAACAAGTGTTGAAAAGGATGTGGAGAAAGGGGAACCCTCTTACACTGTTGGTGGGAATGCAAGTTGGTGCAACCCCTTTGGGAAACAGTGTGAGGATTCCCTAAGAAATTAAAAATAGAGCTACCTTATGACCCTGCAAATGGATATTTACCCCCAAAGATACAGATGTAGTGAACAGAAGGGCCATCTGTACCCCAATGTTCATAGCAGCAATGGCCACAGTCAAACTGTGGAAAGAACCAAGATGTCCTTCAACAGATGAATTGATAAAGAAGATATATACAATGGAATATTATGCCTCCATCAGAAAGGATGAATACCCAACTTTTGTATCAACATGGACAGGACTGGAGGAGATTATGCTGAGTGAAATAAATCAAGCAGAGAGAGCCAATTATCATATGGTTTCACTTACTTGTGGAACATAAGGAATAACACAGAGGACATTGGAAGAAGGAGAGGAGAAGGAAGTTGGGGGAAATTGGAGGGGGAGACAAACCATGAGAGACTGTGGAGTCTGAGAAACAAACTGAGGGTTTTGGAGGGGAGGGAGGTTGGGGTTTGGGAGGGCCTTGTGGTGGTTATTAAGGAGGGCACGTATTGCATGGAGAACTGGGTGTGGTGCACAAACAATGAATCTTGGAACACTGAAAAAAATAGAATAAAATTTTTAAAAAAGAAATAAAAATATCTTATGGATATATAACATTGTAGGACAAAGTTTTATAAGTTGTCCCATGAGGAAGTTATTTTGGAACAAGGTAAAACATGCAACTTTCCTAATCATGATGAATCTCCTAAAATAAATGTGAAATACTTCTCCATTAAGAGAAGATTTATGGGTTCTGCTTTATGAGTCATTAGTACATGAATATACTTCTTGGGAAGTATATATGAAGAAGGATGAATGCCAGCTTGTTAAGAATTAATAAAATTGGGTAATGTCTTAATTGTTTACTTAAATTTTGTTTTTCTAGACTATAAACTTACAAGTTTATTAAATTTTTTATATAAACTTTATATATTTATTCCAAGCTTATTCAGAATATTTAGACATATCTGATATAACTCCATTCAAATAGGGAAGAATAATTTTATCCATAAGAAGTTAGTTCTTGACAATTTAATTGGAGAGTTCATTTCACATGTGCAACATTTGCCTAACCAGTAAATTAGAATGTTAAAAAGTGCAAGTAGAGTTATACATTATGAAACCCCATTAACTATCAACCTCAAAAAACCATGAACTTTTGACTATCGGAAATGCAAGGGATAAGAGGGGCATTGGGAAGAACTCACAGCCACTTGGATAAGCTATTGTAAATCCATTTGATAAAATGGTCAAGTTAACACATTCTCAATCCTTCATATTACATTTTGTTTTCAAGAAAAACGACTAGTTATTTTAAGGAAAGAATTATATACCCATAGTTATTAACATTTTTTTATAAATATAAAGTTTGCTATATAAAAAAGTTCAGGAATAATTTTCTCTTTAGTTTGAGATAAAGCTATTCGTATACAAGTTATGAATTTGGGTTTTTTTTAAATAATTTTTATTACTGAATTAATAGTGATTATTTGGAATCACTTGGCTTTTCTATGTGTAAAGACACTTATAAATGGGGAATTTTGTCACCATTTCTTGTCATTAGCACATTTTTTAAATTTATATATTTATTTAAGAGAGAGAGAGAAAGCAGAAGGGAGGGACAGAGGGAGAGGGAAGACAGAATCTTAAGCAGACTCCCAGCTGAGCACCAAGCTTTATATCAGGCTTCATCTCAAAACTCAGATCATGACCTGAGCGGAAATCAAAAGTCAGATGCTTATTCAACTTGCCATCCAGGCATCCCTGCTATTAGCATATTCTTATGTTTTCTTTTAAATGAAACAGCAGCAATATAGTGTCATCAGACAAGAGCAATCAAGAGAAAGGATAGAAAAAAACAAAAGTTACATCACATAAATATTTTCCATTTCTCTTTAAATAAAAATTCTATAAGCTATGTAGCCATTATTAAAAGAAAAAAACTTCAGAAAAGCAACTGAAATGCTAACAATATCACTTTTAATCTATCCAAATTTTTAGGAAAGGATAAAAATCCATGTATTTAAACCTGGCACTATAAGTTGTCTTTACCCTGTGGATATTTGTTTGTATAGACCAAACGGCTATGAAACTGAGCTGTGTTTTTGGCACTTTAAGGACAAATAGATAAGAGCCAAAAACCAGGGGCGACTGGGTGGCTAAGTGGGTTAAAGCCTCTGCCTTCGGCTCAGGTCATGATCCCAGGGTCCTGGGATAGAGCCCTGCATCAGGCTCTCTGCTCAGCAGGGAGCCTGCTTCCCCCTCTCTCTCTCTGCCTGTCTCTCTGCCTAATTGTGATCTCTCTCTCTCTGTCAAATAAATAAAATCTTAAAAAAAAAAAAAAAGAATCCAAGACCCAAAAACCATGTTTTGTACAAGATAGAGTCTGATACTCTTACCCATCTTGAGTTTAGACGTGATTGGCTACGATTTCATGGCAAAAGCAATTGGAATTATATGGATTTCATCGAAAACTCAGTTTAGTGTTCTGGCTTCTGAATGGTCCAGTGAACTTCACATGTATAACTGGACTAAATATTTCCTGGAAATACAGTGCCCATAGGATTCCAGACTAATGAAATTCTTTTCTTGGAAAAAGATCTGCTAACCCAGAACTCAAACTACCTAAATTTTCATACAGTGTTCAAGTTATAGCCTAAAATAACTCAACACACAATAAGACACAATAAATAAAAATCAGTGATAAACAACAATAAAAACCCAACAGCACAAAAATTTGAGATATTGAAATTATCAGACACAGGTTATGAAATAACCAACTTTAAAATATGTGAGGAAAATCTTGGAAATAATTACAGAGAACAAGAAACTATAAAAAGTAAAATATTGATTTGGAAAATAACCAAATAATAACTCTAAAGGTAGAAAAGATGAAAATTAAAATTAAAAACTACAGATTAAATGCAACAAAATGAATCTGAACTATTAAAGATTAGAGAGAGAATATGGAAAATATGAAATAGAAAATAGGAGACATTGAAGATACTATAAAATTATAGTAATCTATTACTTATATATTCTGTAATATATATTTATAATAGAAATTTTTTATTTCTTTTTAACTTTGACTTTTTAAAGATTTTTTTTCATTTGTTTGAGAGAGGTGAGGAGGAGCAGAGGTTGAGGGAAAGGGTCAAGCAGACTGTGCTGAGCATGGAGCCCAACACGAGGCTTGATTCCAGGACCCTGAGATCGTGACTTGAGCTGAAATCAAGACTCAGTAGCTTAACTGACTGAGCCACCCAGGCGCCTCAGAAAATTTTGATTAAAAAAAAATCTAACCTGGAATATTATACCCAATGAATATATATTTCAAAATCACTTGCAAAATACACATCTTCTGGCACCTGGGTGGCTCAGCTGGTTAAGCATCTGCCTTTGGCTCAGGTCATAATCCGTGCCTTGGGATCAAGCCCTATATTGCATTGGGCTCCATGCTCAGAGGGGAGCTGCTTTCTCCCTCAGGCTCTGCCCTTCACCCTGATTGTGCTCTCTCTTCCAAATAAATAAAATCTGCAAAATACACATTTTCAGAGAAATACAGACATACAATTCATCACCCAGAGATGTACACTAAATTATAAAGAATATGTGTTAGTATAACGCAAAGTGATCTGAAATGGAAGATCTGAGGGATAGAAAAGAATGAGGCACCAAAATAGTGGGGTAAGTATTTGGGGGAGGGGAAACAATGAGCATTAATTGTATAATACCACAAACAAATAAGGAAAAAACCCAAACACAAGAAAATGTTTGGATTATAGGGAATTAAAACAAATGCAGAAATAGTATATAAACTGAAAGAGAATAAACCATTTCAGTAAATTAAAGTAATTACTTTATCAAGTAAGAGAACAAAATTGTTGATTCAAGTTAGATTTGGCAAGTGTAAGTAGAGAATGCATGTTGAAATCCAGTGAACCAATACAGAAGACCTGATTTTCAAATCAAACTCCTAACCCATATCAAGCTTTACCATTAATTTCAAGAATAGAGATGGTAAAGAGGATCTGCAGAGCAGGGAGAGGTATTGAGGTATCTACCCAAGTCTTTCCTTCTCTTAAGGAATATCCAGTCCCTGTCCAGACTGGAAGTCATTCCTAAGTGAGATATAAAAATATCACTTTATAGCTGGGAGGGTTCATTCATGTCCATTTCATATGCCCAGCTTAAAATGATGTATTCTTAGAGAAAATGCTTCTTAAATTTATGGATTCTAAAAGGCTTATTACTATAAGATTACTTATTACTATAAGTAATCCTTTAGCCTGAGAGTCCTATTTAAAACATTCCATAAAGACTTACTTACTAGAAAATATCGTTAATCTATTTAGCTAGAATACCAGTGGTCATAATGATCAGGAAATTAAGTCAGGTCATCTGCCTTGCTGTCTTTCTCCTGCAAACATCCTTCCTGTAATTTGGAAAGGAATGTAATTAGAGGTCAGCTGTTTAACTCCATCCTTTCCACAATGGCAACCAATGAAAGAAGCAAAATATGTAACTCTCATATTGGTACAAAAGAAAAAGTGGAATGGTAACGGAATAATCATTTAATTTTACAGAGGCAAAAACAGAAGAAAAATAGAAAGCATAAAATAAGATGACAGAATTAAATATAAATATTGCAGCAATCATATTATATGTTAATGTACAAATGTGTTTGAACTCAAAGATGATAATTATTTGACAACAAATATCCATCATAAGTTGTTTGTGATAAATCTGAATTAGAGTAATATAAAAAGCCTTAATG
This sequence comes from Mustela erminea, assembly GCF_009829155.1. Classification (NCBI taxonomy): domain Eukaryota; kingdom Metazoa; phylum Chordata; class Mammalia; order Carnivora; family Mustelidae; genus Mustela; species Mustela erminea. The sequence goes on along the minus strand of NC_045628.1, from coordinate 44,687,013 downwards.
TAACATTTACATTAATTTAGGCTTATAAATACCAACCAAAAGAAAGCAATTTTAAGTACATTGATGACATTCAAAATGTGCTTTTTTTGCAAAAACCATTATTAGAAATAAAAATTACTTCAGAATGATAAAAAGATTCAATTCACTAGAAAACTGTGCTATTTTAATTTGTCTCCATAATGTTCTTAAATTATGTATTGCAATTGAACTAAATCCATAATTATGGTGGTTGATTTTATTTATTTATTATCATCTATCTATATCATGTTGGGATTCCTTTATTCAACAAATAATTGTTCAGTGCCTGCTGTGTAGCAAGAACCACTTTTTTCCAGCTTTACTGAGGCATAATTCAAATACAATTGTAATATTTTTAATTAATAATTTTTATTAACATATAATGTATTATTTGTCCAAGGGGTACAGGTTTGTGAGTTGTCACAAACAAGAACAAGTTGTCACACCCAAGAACCCTCTCCACAACCCCATCCCCCAGCAACCCTCAGTTTTTTTGTGTGAGATTAAGAGTGTCTTATGGTTTGTTTCCCTCCCCATCCCATCTTGTTTCATTTTTTTCTTCCCTACCCCCCAAAACCCCACTCTGCCTCTCAAATTCCTCATATTAGGGAGATCATATAATTGTCTTTCTCCAATTGATGTATTTCGCTCAGCATAATACTCTCTAGTTTCATCCAGGTCATTGCAAATGTCAAGATTTCATTTCTTTTGATGGTTGCATAGTATTCCATTGTACATATACATACAACTTCTTTTCTATCCATTCATCTGTTGATGACATCTAGGTTCTTTCCATAGTTTGGCTATTGTAGACATTGCTGCTATAAACATCCGGGTGCGCGTGCCCCTTCGGATCACTACATTTGTATCTTTAAGTTAATTACCCAGTAGTGCAATTGCTAGTTGTATTTTCAACTTTTTGAGGAACCTCCATGCTGTTTTCCAGAGTGGCTGCACCAGCTTGCATTCCCACCAACACTGTAGAAGAGGTGCCCTTTCTCCAAATCCTCCCCGATATCTGTCATTTCCTTACTTGTTAATTTTAGCCATTCTGACTGATGTGAAGTGGTATCTCATTGTGGTTTTGATTTGTATTTCCCTGATCCTGAGTGATGTGGAACACTTTTTCATGAGTCTGTTGGCCATCTGGATGTCTTCTTTGCAGAAATGTCTGTTTATGTCTTCTGCCCATTTCTTGATTGGATTATTTGTTCTTTGGGTGTTGAGTTTGATAAGTTCTTTGTAGATTTCAGATACTAGCCTTTTTACTGATATGTCATTTGCAAATTGTCAGTTGTTTTTTGGTTTGGTTGCCTGTTTCCTTTGCTGTGAAAAAGATTTTAATCTTGATGAAGTCCCAATAGTTCATTTTTGCCCTTGCTTCCCTTGCCTTTGACAATGATTCTAGGAAGAAGTTGCTGCATCTGAGGTCAAAGAGGTTGCTGACATTGTTCTCCTCAAGGATTTTGATGGATTCCTGTCTCACATTGAGGTCTTTCATCCACTTGGAATCTGTTTTTGTGTGTGGTGTAAGGAAATGGTCCAGTTTCATTCTTCTGCTTGTGGCTGTCCTATTTTCCCAACACCATTTGTTGAAGAGACTGTCTTGTTTCCATTGGACATTCTTTCCTGCTTTGTCGAAGATTGGTTGACCATAGAGTTAAGGGTCTATTTCTGGGCTCTCTATTCTGTTCCATTGATCTATGTGTCTGTTTTTGTGTCAGTACCATACTGTCTTGATGATGACAGCTTTGTAGTAGAGCTTGAAGTCTGGAATTGTGATGCCAGCAATTTTGGCTTTCTTTTTCAACATTCCTCTGGCTATTTGAGGTCTTTTCTGGTTCCATATAAATTTTAGGATTATTTGTTCCATTCCTTTGAAAAAAAATTGATGGTATTTTGACAGGGATTGCATTAAATGTGTAGATTGCTTTAGATAGCATAGACATTTTCACAGTATTTGTTCTTCTAATCCATGAGCTTGGAATGTTTTCCAATTCTTTATATTTTCCTCAACTTCTTTCATGAGTACTTTATAGTTTTCTGAATACAGATTCTTTGCCTCTTTGATTAGTTTTATGCCTAGGTATCTTATGGGTTTTGGTGCAATTGTAAATGGGATTGATCCTTAATTTCTCTTGCTTCTGTCTTGCTGTTGGTGTGTAGAAATGCAACTGATTTCTGTGCATTGATTTTATATCCTGACACTTTATTGAGTTCCTGTATAAGTCTAGCAGATTTGGAGTGGAGTCTTTTGGGTGTTCCACATAAAGTATCCTATCATCTGTAAAGAGTGATAGATTGACTTCTTTGCTGATTCGAATTCCTTTTATTTCATTTTATTGTCTGATTGCTGAGGCTAGGCTTCTAGTACTATGCTGAATAGCAGTGGTGATAATGGACATCCCTGCCTTGTTCCTGACATTATGGGAAAAGTTCTTGGTTTTTCCCCATTGAGAATGATATTCACTGTGGGTTTTTCATAGATGGCTTTGATGATATAGAGGTATGTACCCTCTATCTCTACACTTTGAAGAGTTTTGATCAAGAAAGGATGCTGTTCTTTGTGAAATGCTTTTTTAGCATCTATTAATAGTATCATATGGTTTTTGTTCTTTTTTTTTTAATGTATTGTATCACATCAATTGATTTGTGGATGTTGAACCAAACTTGAAGCTATAGAATAAATCCCACTTGATCATGGTGAATAATTCTTTTAATGTACTGTTGGATCCTATTGGCTTGTATTTTGGTAAGAATTTTTGCACCTGTGTTCATCAAGGATATTGGTCTGTAATTCTTCTCTTCAGTGTGGTCTTTGTCTGGTTTTGGCATCGAGGTAATGTTGGCCTCATAAAATAAGTTTGGAAGTTTTCCTTCCATTTCTATTTTTTGGAACACTTTCAGGAGAATTGGAATTAATTCTTCTTTAAATATTTGGTAGAATTCCCCTGGGAAGCTGTCTGGCCCTGGGCTCTTGTTTTGGGAGACTTTTGATGACTGCTTCAATCTCCTTACTGGTTATGGGTCTGTTCAGGTTTTCTGTTTCTTCCTGGTTCAGTTTTGGTAGTTTATACATCTCTAGGAAGGCATCTGTTTCTTCCAGATTGTCAAATTACTGTTGTATAGTTGCTCATAATATGTTCTTATAATTGTTTGTATTTCTTTGGAGTTTGTTGTGATCTCTCCTCTTTCATTCATGATTTTATTTCTCTTTTCTTCTTGAGAAGTCTGGCCAGGGGGTTATCAACCTTTTTCTTTCAAAGAACCAGCTCCTAGTTTCATTAATTTGTTCTACTGTTCTTTTGGTTTCTATTTCATTGATTTCTGCTCTGATCCTTATGATTTCTCTTCTCCTGCTGGGTTTAGGCTTTCTTTTCTGTTCTTTCTCCAGCTCCTTTAGATGTAGGGTTAGGTTGCGTACTTGAGACCTTTCAAGTTTCTTGGAAAAGGCTTGTATCACTATACACTTTCCTCTCAGGACTGCCTTTGCTGTGTCCTGGAGATGTTGAACAGTTGTGTGTTCATTTTCATTTGTTTCCATAATTTTTTTCAATTTTTCTTTAATTTCCTGCTTGACCCATTCATTCTTTAGTAGGATGCTCTTTAGCTTCCATGTATTTGAGTTCTTTCCAACTTTCCTCTTGTGATTGAGTTCTAGCTTCAGAACATTGTGGTCTGAAAATATGCAGGGAATGATTCCAATCTTTTGGTACCAGTTGAGACCTGATTTGTGACCCAGAATGTGATCTATTCTGGAACATTTTCCATGTGCACCAGATAAGAATGTGTATTCTGTTGGTTTGGGATGGACTGTTCTGAATATATCTGTGGTGTCCATCTGGTCCAGTGTGTCATTTAAGGCCTTTATTTCCTTGTTGATGTTTTGCTTGGATGATCTGTCCATTTCAGTGTGGGGTGTTAAAGTCCTCTACTATTATTGTATTATTGTTGATGTGTTTCTTTGATTTTTGTCATTAATTGGTTTATATAGTTGGCTGCTCCCATGTTAGGGGCATAGATATTTAAAATTGTTAGATCCTCTTTTTGGACAGACCCTTTGAGTATGGCATAGTGTCCTTCCTCATCTCTTATTATAGTCTTTGGCTTAAAATCTAGTTGATCTGATATAAGGATTTCCATCCCAGCTTTCTTTTGATGTCCATTAGCATGGTAAATTTTTCCCCAGTAAGTGATGCCATATGGTATTTGCCTTTCTCTTCCTGGCTTATTTCACTTATATAATGCACTCCAGATTAGTCAGTGTTGTTGCATATGGCAAGATCTCCTTTTTCCTGGCTGAATAATATTTATTTATAAATTGATCGACACCAAGGTTATTTCAGTGTCATGGCTATTGTAAATAATGCTGTAGTGAACATGGGTGTGCAGTTATCTTTTCAATATAGTGACTTCATTTCCTTTAAAAAACACCCCAATAGTGGAATTGGGGATCATACAGTAGTCAATTTTTAATTGGTATTCAATTTTTTTTGAGAAATCTCCTTATTGTTTTTATAGTGACTATACCTATATATTTATTTATTTTTATTTAAAAAATATTTTTTATTTGACACAGAAAGAGCACAAGCACAAGCAAGGAGGAACATCAGGCAGAGGCAGAGGGAGAAGCAGATTCCTGCTGAGCAGAGAGTCCAACACAGGGCTCCATCCTAGGACCTTGGGATTATGACTTGAGTCAAAGTCAGATGCTTAGCCAACTGAGCCACCCAGGTGCCCCATGGCTGTACCAATTCACATTCCCTTTCATATCAATAGTAGACAAGAGTTTCCTTTCTCTACATTCTCATTAACATTCAATTTCTCTTGTCTTTTTGATAATAGCCATTCTAATGGATAAGAAGTGGTATCTCATTGAGGTTTTGATTTGCATTTCCCAATGATCAGTGATGTCGACATCTTTTCATATACCTATTAGACATTTGCACGACTTCTTTGGAGAATTGTCTCCTCCTTTGCTCATTTTTTTAAATAATTGAGTTACTGAGGGTTTTGTTTTTGTTGTTGTTGTTGTTGGTGGTGGTGGTGGGGTTTTTTTTTGCCTTTGAGTTATAAGAGTTTCTTATGGATTAACTCCATATGAGATATATGATTTGCAAATATTTTTGCCATTTTCTAGGTTCCCTTTTCATTTTGTTGACAGTTTCCATAGTGGTGCAGATTTTTAGTTTGATGTAGTCTAACTGTTTTTTTTTTTAATTTTTTAAATTTTTTTTGCCAGTGCTTTTGGTGTCAGATCCAAAAATATCATTTCTAAGACCAATGTTAAGGAACTTATTTCCTATGTTTTCTCCTGAGACTTTTATGGTTTTTAATCTTATGTTTAGCTATTTTATTCATTTTAAGTTGATTTTTGCATGTAATATAAGATAGAAGTTTTGTTTCATTAATTTGCTTATGGATATCCTGTTTTTCCAGCACCACTTATTAGAGAGACTATCCTTTCTTCATTGTGTATTCTTGGTGCCTTTGTTGGAAATTAGTTCATGTATTTGTGTGGGTTTATTTCTGGGTTCTCTGTTGTGTTCCATAGTTCTATATGTCTGTTTTTAAGCTAACACCATAATATTTTGATTACAATGGCTTTGTAGTATGGTTTGAAATAAGGAGGTGTGATACCTCCACTCTTGCTCTTCTTGTTCAGCATTGGTTCAGCTATTCAAGGATTTCTGTGGTTCTATAGGAATCTTAGGACTGTTTTACCTCTTTTTAAACTCATTTCTCTTAGTAATTAGTGAAACAGGCCAAAACTTTGTTGAGCATGTAGAAGATATAAGAAACATTTTAGCAATTTTATCCTAATGCCACATATAAAATATTTCACCCAACAACTATAAAATATTCATTGAGCACACATGACATAAATACAAAAATTAATCATGTGCTAGTCCATAAATCATGTCTCAATAAACTTCAAATGATTCAAATCATACGAAGTACACTCTTTGACAATGGTATCTTGGTCTAGATATCAATTATAAAAGACAACTTAAAGGTCTCCTGTATGTGGGGATTAAAACATTTAAATCTGTATGACCTACTTAAAAGCTAAATGCTGAACTCTAAGAGTTCCTAGGTTGGGGTTGATAAGGGTAGATATAGGAAAGAAAAAAGTATATAAATAAAATTCAGTTATATGTAAGAGGAAAAATTAAGAGGCAAAAGAACACAGAGTAATTTTCAATTCATAAATTTATTTTAACAAGATAATGAAGTGAGCATAAAGGCAGAGTAAGGCATGTATAAGCATGAAAAGACTTAAAAATTTATCTCCAGTGCACACTTTATTGCTAAGATACTGAAAGAAGTTAGTAAACTGGTTGAAGTAAAAAGCTAAGATATAAGAAACAATGTAACTGACTGAAGAGAGTAGTAACAAAGAGTTTCGGAATGGACTGTAAACTTACCGGTGAAAACAGATTGGAGATGGAAGATTCCAGGAAGAAAAGTCCAGAAATCAGACAAACACAGAAAGTAAATTAATTAATTAATTAAAATTTAGAAGAGATATTCTTGATGCCAGATTAATAATTTTCAACCACGATTGCCTATCACATTACATTGGAGAGCTCTAAAATGATAGCAATGTTTGGGAACCACTAACAGATTTTTAATTTAATGAATCTGGGTAAGGTAAGTGCTGTGTGCATAATAGATTTTTGCGGGGGAGAGGGTACCTCACAGGAGAGGGCTGAGTTCATCACACTCCTTATTTTATGGCCATTGCTGTCATGGATCTTTGCAAGATCCCACTTCTAATTTTCCTATTTTCTTTTATCCTTATGCCAATTTTATTTCTTCTTCCACCATAAGACACCTTTTTTTTTATATATTTGTTATGTATTGTCTGTATCTATAATAACTGTGTGTAAGCAGTATTATTTTGAAGGCATGTATTTAAGTAATGTTAAGTACTAGAACATTATAAGGCCACTCCATGTTGTCTTTGTATTTATTCCATTGTTTCTGTGGGATACACAATTTACATGAAGCAACAAGGGATATCACCTGACAGGATTCTAGGGCAATTCTTCTGCTAGTTATGCAGGGTCTCACACATTTGCATTCATATGTAAGGTCTTTAAGTGTTAGGCTAACTTGGCCTCTCTCTCCTCCTGGTTTTTCACTAGAGGTTCTTTACATCATGTTGTCTCATGGTTCCCAGAGAGCAGAAGCAGAAACTCCAGGCAGATCCTTTGAGACCTACTGTAGGAACACAATATCATTTCATTCTCATTTTATTGGTCAAAACAAGTCAAATTCTATACCAGATTCAGGAGGAATGGAAACAGACTGCTTGATTGATTTTAAATTTTATTTTATTTTTTTTTTCAGTGTTCCAAAATTCATTCCTTATGCACCACACCCTGTGCTCCATGCAATAAATGCCCTCCATAATACCCATCACCAGGCTCACCCCATCCCCCACCCCCCAAAACACTCAGAGTCTACAGTCTCTCATGGTTCATCTCCCCCTCTGATTTCCCCCAACTCCCTTCTCTCCATCTCCCAATATCTTCTGTGTTATTCCTTTTGCTCCACAAGCAAGTGAAACTATATGATAACTGACTCTCTCTGCTTGACTTATTTCACTCAGCATAATCTCTTCCAGTCCCATCCATGTTGATAGAAAAGTTGGGTATTCATCCTTTCTGATAGAGGCATAATACTCCATTGTATATATGGACCATATCTTTATCCATTCTTCTGTGGGAGGGCATCTTTGCTCTTTCCACAATTTGGTGACTGTGGCCATTGCTGCTATGAACATTGGGGTACAGATAGCTGGTCCTTCTTTTCACTACATCTGTATCTTTGGGGTAAATATCCAGGAGTGCAATTGTAGGGTCATAAGGTAGCTCTATTTTTAATTTCTTAAGGAATCTCCACACTGTTTCCCAAAGGGGCTACACCAACTTGCATGCCCACCAACAGTGTAAAAGGGTTCCCCTTTCTCCTCATCCTCTTCAACACTTGTTGCTTAGTCTTGTTGATTTTGGTCATTCTAACTGGTGCTAGGTGGCATCTCAATGTGTTTTTGATTTGAATCTCTCTGATGGCTAGTGATGATGAACATTTTTTCATGTGTCTGTCAGCCATTTGTATGTCTTCTTTGGAGAAGTGTCTGTTCATGTCTTCTGCCCATTTTTTGATGTGATTATCTGTTTTGTGTGTGTTGAGTTGGAGAAGTTCTTTATAAATCTTGGATGTCAGCCCTTTGTCTTTAGTGTCATTTGAAAATTTTTTCGCCCATTGCCCTCTTTGTTTTGTTGACTGTTTCTTTTGCTGTACAAAAGATTTGATCTTGATGAAGTCCCATTTGTTGGTCCCATTTTTGCTTTTGTTTCCTTTGCCTTTGGAGGCATGTCTTGAAAGAATTTGCTGTAGCCGATGTCAAAGATGTTACTGCCTATGTTCTCCTCTAGGATTTTGATAGATTCCTGCCTCATGTTGAGGTCTTTTATCCACTTTGAGTTTATTTTTGTATATGGTATAAGAGAACGGTAGAGTTTCATTCTTCTACAGATAGCTGTCCAATTTTCCCAGCACCATTTATTGAAGAGACTGTCTTTTTTCCACTGGATATTTTTCTCTGCTTTGTCAAAGATTAGTTGACCATAGAGTTGCAGGTCCTTATCTGGGCTCTCTACTCTGTTCCACTGATCTATGTGTCTGTTTTTGTGCCAATGCCATGCTGTCTTGGTGATGACAGCTTCATAGTAAATCTTGAAATCAGGCAATGTGATGCCCCCAGTTTGTTTTTCTTTTTCAACATTTCTGTAGCAATTCTGGGTCTCTTCTGGTTCCATACACATTTTAGGATTATTTCTTTTAGCTTTTTGAAAAATGCTGGTGGAATTTTGATCGGGATGGCATTGAAAGTATAGGTTGCTCTAGGCCATATAGACATTTTAACAACGTTTATTCTTCTGATCCATGAACATGGAATGCTCTTCCATCTTTTTGTGTGTTATTTACTTTCTTTCATGAGTATTGTGACGTTCTTTGAATGTAGATACTTTACCTCTTTGTTAGGTTTATTCCCATTTATCTTATGGTTCTTGGTGCTATAGTATAATGAAAAGGGGTAGATCATGACTAACACCAAGGAAATAGAAACAATCATCAGAAATTATCAACAGTTATATGCCAATAAGTTAAGCAACCTAGACAAAATGGATGCATTCCTGGAAGCCTATAAGCTTCCAAAACTGAATCAGGAGAAAATTGACAACCTGAATAAACCAATATCTGGTAACAAAATTGTAGCAGTGATCAAAGACCTCCCAAAAAAACAAGAGCCCAGGACCTGATGGGTCATGGAAAATTCTACCAAACATTCAAAGAAGAAATAATACCTATTCTTCTGAAGCTGTTTCAAAAAAGAGAAACAGAAGGAAAACTTCCAGACTCTTTTTATGAAGCCAGCATTACCATGATCCCCAAACCAGGCAAAGACCCCACCAAAAAGGGGAATTTCAGACCAATATCACTGATGAATATGGATGCCAAGATTCTCAACAAGATCCTAGCTATTAGGATCCAACAGTACATTAAAAAGATTATCCACAAGGGGTACCTGGGTGGCTCAGTGGGTTAAGGCCTCTGCCTTCGGCTCAGGTCATGATCCCAGGGTCCTGGGATGGTGTCCCACATCGGGCTCTCTGCTCAGCGGGGAGCCTGTTTCCTCCTCTCTGTCTGCCTGCCCTCTTTGCCTACTTGTGATCTCTGTCTATCAAATAAATAAATAAAATCTTTAAAAAAGAAAAGATTATCTACCATGACCAGGTGGGATTTATCTATGGGATGCAAGGGTGGTTCAGCATTTGCAAATCAATCAATGTGATAGAAGAAATCAATAAGAGAAGAGAGAAGAACCACATAGTCCTCTCAATTGATGGAGAAAAATCATTTGACAAGATACAGCATCCATTCCTGATTAAAATGCTTCAAAGTATAGGGATATAGGGAACATTCCCCAACCTTATAAACTGTATCTATGAAAAGCCCACAGCAAATATCATCCTCAATGGGGCAAAAGCTGACAGACTTCCCTCTGAGATCAGGAACATGACAAAGATGTCCACTGTCACCACTGTTATTCAACATAGCACTAGAAGTCCTAGCAACAGCAATCAGACAACAAAAATAAATAAAAGCGGGGCACCTGGGTGGCTGAGTGGGTTAAAGCCTCTGCCTTCGGCTCAGGTCATGATCCCAGGGTCCTGGGATCGAGCCCCACATCGGGCTCTCTGCTCAGCAGGGAGCCTGCTTTCTCCCCTCTCTCTCTGCCTGCCTCTCTGCCTACTTGTGATCTCTGTCTGTCAAATGAATAAATAAAATCTTTAAAAACAAACAAATAAATAAATAAATGCTATTTAGATTGGCAAAGAAGAAGTCAAACTCTCTCCCTTTGCAGATGGCATGATACTTTATACAGAAAACCCAAAAGACTCCACCCCAAAGTACTAGATGTCATATAACAATTCAATAATGTGGCAAGATACAAAATCAATGTACAGAAATCTGTTGCTTTCTTATATACTAACAATGAAAATATAGATAGGGAAATTAGAGAATCAATTCCATTTACTATGGCACCAAGAACAGTCTGTTTTTTAATGGGATAAATGATGAATAACAATATTATGTTGCAAAGGGCATGGACAAAGAGAGGCAGGCTTCCCTGGGACTCTCAATTGTAACTGTCAGCCATGTAAGGAAAAGAAAAAGACCCCCAAAATTCTAAATCAAGGAAAAATAAGAAAATGTGAAAAATAGACAGTTGTAGACCACTGTTTGGCTCTGAATAATATTTGCGTCCCCATTATAATAATATAAGTATTATTTGTTAATATGAGTATGGAGTGTGATCATTTGGGGAAGGCTAAATGGTCATCCAACATCACAAAATATGAACTAATCACTTATGAAATGAATAAATTAAAGGAAAGCAGCACAGTATATTATTTTTTAAATTCAGAATAAATGCTTGAGGAAATAACTTGAAGAGCTGAAAGTTGTTGCCAGTAGGGTGTTGTTTATGGATAGGAAAAACCAGGAATTCCTGCTTTCCATCTGGTCCTTTTCTTCAATGTTGTAATGTGTGTACAAGAGTTATTATGATTGAATTTTAAGGAAAATCAAGACTAAATGAAACCCAAATGCCTAAACAAATAAAAACAATTATGTTCCTGATTTTTTCTTAACGTATCTCTTGATTAACCTCCCTATGACAAAGTCATCCAATAACTACGTAGCATAGGTAAGACACTGAATCAGGCAAAACCTCTCTTACACACTGTAGACTAGGATTTGAAGTCCGCATGTTTATTGACAGACTCCAGGAGGAATTTTTTCTCAGTGCAAGGCTGAAGAGAATGCTCTTTTAAAAAGGCATGGACTGAAAAAAAAAAAAAAAAAGGCATGGACTGGGGTGCCTGGGTGGCTCAGTGGGTTAAAGCCTCTGCCATCCGCTCAGGTCATGGTCTCAAGGTCCTGGGATCGAGCCCCATATTGGGCTCTCTGCTCAGCGGGGAGCCTGCTTCCTCCTCTCTCTCTCTCTCTGCCTACTGGTGATCTCTGTCTGTAAATAAATAAATAAAACCTTTTTAAAAAATAAAAAATTAATAAAAATGCATGGACTGTGATTCATCCCCCAAATAAATCTTCAGAAATTTGAGTGGGCTCAGAAATTCAACCTGAAAGCTAGGCAGATGTACTTTTGGCATGATCCCCATGGACCATTCCTGAACAGTCTGAATAAGGGTCCTTGGATTAAAAAGGTTTGAATCCATTCTTGATTATAACAACAAATGTTTGGCAGGAAATCTTTGTGGTTGTGGTGGAAGTGTGGACTGGAGGAACTGAGGATCATCACTGGTGCATTACATTTTGCAAAAGCATCCAGACAATCTAAGGGCTGCAGGCAGGTCCAAGCTGGGAACGAGGCCCTAGTAACAATCCAAAGGCTTTTGCATTTTTGTATTGTGTTTTGCTTTTAGTTTGTATATAATTCTATATTACACTTTTGTTTTTTATGCGCCCCTTCTCTTTTAAGAACCTAGCATACAGGAAAAGTGTATCCTGTTTTTCAATTCAGGAAAACAGCAGTTAAAGGAAAGCCTCTTTGAAACAAGGATTTGAAATGGAAGCTATGCAGATGAACATGCTTGCAAGCTGTGAAATGAAGGTATAATTTATGCAGAAACTATTTTTGCATACTATTTTTATTGCATTCATGGAAAATACACATAGGAAAATGAATATAGAGATGCCATATCATGTTTAGGATGACTTTATCTAGGCTAGAGGAATCTGGATTTCTTTTTATTTTAACCTGTAATCATTTGTATTTTCTGTAGTATCCACAACTATTTTTATGAGAAAAAATAGCTATGAGTTTTTTAAAAGACTTAATAGGATAGTGACTGTTCTATTAGAAAAATAGGAAAAGAAGCACTAAAAAAATTCTGGATGCAATCAACTTAGCAGAAAGATTGTATTTGATAGTAAAAATAGCAAAAGAATAGTCAATTGTTGCACAGGGCTGACGTCTGTTGATTGGTTCTTCTGTTTGCTCCCTCCTCTTTAAATGCTCCTGGAATTCTCAGTCACCATGATTATAATCCATCCATACTTTCTCCTGCTTCTGGTTGGGCCTCTCCTTTTTCTGAGGTGGTTAGTAAATTCATAATATTCTTATATGCCCTTTTCTTCCTGATAGCACTCTGACAATGTAAACAAAATCTTGAAGGTTGGATGGGTTGACCTCTTTAGATGCCATGAAGTTATTTATTTAAGGGAACTTAAACCTCACACCTAAATGAGGTATACCTGAATACCTAAACATTGTGTAACTTATAATACAAATTAAGGCTTAGATGTAATATAATCTGTTTGCTACTCTCCCACACCTTCCCTTCCATTAAGGGTATAGTATATTTCCCTGCTTGCTGACCCTGGTCTTGGCCTCTTGATTTATTTTGGCCAATGAAGTATTAGCAGATATCAAGAAATCAGAAGTTTGAACTGTGCTTGTATGGTTGGGCTTGTTCTTATGTCTCAGTCATTGCCATAAAAGGAATTTGGCAAGATTTTCTCACTGATCCGAAGAGGATAAGAGACATGTGGAACTGAGCTGCCCCCAAATGAGCCCTGCTCCAAACAGTCAACCATCCAGGCATGGGAACAATAATAAATTATGGTTATTTTAAGTTGCTGAATTTAGAGACTCCTTGTTACACTGATATAGAATAAGTTACTATTTTGATAATTTACTGAGAGTGGAGTGCTGTAATTATATACATATTTAGAATTGGGAAGTGGTAGGTGAGCAACCAATTCATAGTTATAGGATGCTTTAAAATTTGTAGGGTGTGTTATGTTTCATATAGGAGTACAGTAACTAACTATCACAGTTTATCTGGAATTGAGAGGTTTCTTGGAATATGGGACATTCAGTGCTAACACTGGGAAAGTTATAGGTAAATCAGGATGAGTTGACCATGTGAAATGTTAAAATATTTGGCAGGGTTGTTGCTTGCAGTAACATGTAATCTAGTAAATGGACCTTAAGAATTTGTCCATTGGAGAAAGATTGTAGTCAGGTAGGTATCAAAAAATCATCGTAGCTACATGTAATATGATTCTGCAATACGTAGGTTAAGGAAAGAATTGTCCAGTTTGCAAGCAAAATTGTTGTCTTGGAAGCTGGAAATTTTTCCTAACTCTAGATTCTTCTGCTAATGAATCTTAAAACAAGGGTGCAGACAGTAAGATATATACTCAGGACAAAAACCAAGTCAAGGATATGTCCCCAACCCCCTTTTGTTAAATTCTCTGGAAGTGATAAAGTGGTCTCTAGTGGACACTTTCAACCAGGCAGAGGTCTCCTAGAAGATGTATGGACCAGATATGCCCCAAAACCAAATAAGTAAGTCTGGAGAGAAAGACATTTACCCCCACCCCAAGACTTATGGAGTCAGATATATAGAATGCCCGCAAGATATTTGGAAGAGATATAAAAGTATCATAAGTCTGAACTAAAAGTTACTAATCCTACTTTAAATAGTAAATAAAATATTTCTGGGCCCCTAACTTTCTGCATGCAGAAAGCATTCTGGGAAAGGGGAAGCTATTTCATTGCTAAAAGAATTTCATTTTATAATGCCACCTTCAGATATGATTGAGGAAGATGAAAACCATGTGGAGCAGCCCTGGACCCACTGAGCTCTGGCCAGGAGTAAGGCTCCTCTTTGCCTATTTGTAGACCCATGAGAGTAAATGCTCTTTCTAAGCCACTGAGAATTGTGATGTTTTGTTACAATCAGCAATAGCTGGCTGACACAAAGCCCTTTGTATATGCTCAAAAATCAGTGTGAGGCTACATCCCTTCTATAAAGGAAATTTAAAGTTGGTAAAAGTAACAGAGAGCTGCCCCCAAGAACTGGATATCTTCTACCTCTAATTGCAAAATGGATACTTAATACATATTTACTGACATAGTATATGGCCTAGGATTGCCAAAATTTTGGAACAAGGGACAGATATGTCCTGTATCCTAGTATTATTGGCATATCTGGGGAATATGGTCCATTCCTTGTATGACATGTGCTAAAAAGTAAAGAGGGAATTAGAAGTAGTAAAGCACGTGTGATGTAAATCAAAATATTCTGCTGAAATCAATCACATGACAAATAACTTACACTCTTGATATGATATTTGGTTATGTTTTCACTGCAGAAAGAATCCTCAATAAAGTTTATATCTCTCAATATTATGAAAAATATCAGTTACAAATGACTCAAAGTAATTATAAATTATAGAAAAATTAAAGTTTACAAAGTTTACAAAATTTTGTAAAATTAAAGTTTACCAAAAAAATTAAAGTTTACTTTTACAAAGTGAAAAGCAAAATAAATACATAATTAGATGACTGAGCAAAAATGATTTTGCTATGTTTTATAAAATCATTTATACATATGAGTCATCACTGATAAAAATACTAATAATTATTTTATAAATGTTTGTGATTTATTTTATTCTAGCTACTTTAAAATACTACTTTCTATTTTATATTTCTAGAGGTTGCATCTCTGCCATTTTCAAAGCAGAACTATTTCACGGCAGAACTAAGGATGAGAGGCAACCAAAAAAGGAATGGATAAACTTAATTTTTTTCATTAGCAAGAAAGAATTTCCCATTATATATATTGGGTATTCAGTCAAAACCATTTATTGAGTGCTTACTTGGAACAAAGTACTGGGGGAGTATATAAATGTTTCCTTATCTCTTTAAATGTCATTTAAATAAAATAAGCAGGGAGAAAAAGGAGTAAAAACTTAAAACCCCATTAGAAATGTATGGTACAAATATAAATTTCACCTGTTAAAAACTCACTAAAAGATCTAAAGAGTAATAGGAGTGAATAAAATTCAAGGAAACTTTCTGATGTTCTCAGGAAATAACTTTGGTTTATAAAAATAAATGCATTACTGATTAATGCTCCTCACTCTTTTCTTAGATGCCTAACATACAATCACCTCCATTACAAGAAAGTAAATTTTAACTTTGGTCTCTAAAAACAGAACTAAGTACTAACTGTATAATTATGTGATTCAGTCAGGAAATAACTTTCTTATCAATTCACTTCTGTTTCTCACAATCTGGGAAGACTTCAACCTTCCTACAAGAGCAGCTCTGTCTCAAAATAGTGAGAACTTGCCCCTGAGAAACAAGAACTGGGCTGCTCTGGTTTAGAGTTACTGTCCAGAGAAACTTGCTTCATTGCCTCTCACATATCTGTTCCTTGCCCAAACCTTCACTTTGGCAATGAAGAAGCTAAAAATAGTCAAACATCCACAAAAATGTTGTTCTAACTACATAACTCCATTAGTCATCGAGTAAAATGATCTTGTCATCACCCTATTGAAAATAAAAAGGGAAGTACTGTTTAGATTTAACATGCCCAAAGCTTTACTTTGCCTCCTCTTCTCTCACCTCCTACTTAACCTTCCTCTGATTTTTTTTTCTCTCGGGAAATGGCATCACGATCTATCCCACTGCCTAAGCTGAGTACTTCACGATCATCTTTGCTCTTCTGTCATAGATCCAGGTTCAAATAACTTCCAAATTGCCTTTCTATTTTTAACTTTTATTTCCACTGTCCCTGGCACATGATGTACATTCGATGGATGAGAATTGTTAGTGTACACTCTTCAGCAAGGCCCTTTGCTGCTCCCCAGTGTCCTAATCTCATCTGTAGCTGTATCTTCTCATGCTCACTGAACTGGACAATATTTCCTAAACACTCACTTTCAAATAGTGATTTTGCACAAGCTTCTCTTTGGGCTGTCTTCCCCCAGTTTTTCTCCCGGGTGAACTCAATAACAAATTCCCAGTCTTCATAACTTTCCCTGATATTTAACAACTCCCTGATGATGTTCTAATCAAGTTTTCTATCCACTTTTAATATATCACTTTAATATATCACCTTGCATTTTAGATGTTTTTCCTTGTTTCCTATGGTGGCATCCTGAGAGTAGGAATCATGTCTTATTTATTTCTGAATTTCCAGAGAATGGCAGAGTGGTTGAAATATTGAAGTTGCTCAATAACTTGTTTGCATTTTTCTGTCCTCTATAGAAGCATTATGCAAATCTGATGATTTACAAAAGATTTGAATGTCATAATGTTCTCTGTGCCATACCAAGTGCATAAGTTGTAATCACATGGAACCACAGATGAGGAAAATGTTCATTAGGCCACTAAGAGTGTTATAGATGAAGAGAAGTCTGCCAAATTCTGCAAAAATATAGAACCTCCATTTAAATTTAAAGGTCAGAGGGATAATAAATAATTTTTAGTATAAGTAGATTGCAAATATTGCATGGGGCATAATTATACCGAAAGTTTGTATGTTCTATGTCTGACCTTCAAATTTAACTGGGCATCCTGTTTTTATCAAGCAATCCTCTGAGTCAAGGGAAAGTAGAATGTGTGCAATAGAAGGGAAGCAATAATCAGGGTAACTATAAACCCTGGTTTGCTCTTAAGAGAACTGGTTTACATTTACTGTCTTTTTTTTTTTTAAAGATTTTATTTGTTTATTTGACAGAGATCACAAGTAGGCAGAGAGGCAGGCAGATAGAGAGAGAGGGGGGGAGGCAGGTTCCCTGCTGAGCAGAGAGCCCGATGCGGGGCTCTATCCCACGACCCTGGGATCATGACCTGAGCCGAAGGCAGAGGCTTTAACCACTGAGCTACCCAGGCACCCCTACATTTACTGTCTTAATATAACTTTTCCACTTCATGATAGTTCTCACTTTGACCCCCAAATATGACCTGATTTGGACATGGATCGTATGATCACAGCACATATCAATAGTAGCTCAAATCATTATAAAAAGATGACGAGTATAATGTTGTTGATTAGTTCTACCAACACATTGTTAAATGTATAACAACCCCAAACATACCACATTGATAACAGAGGAAGCCAGTTGACATTTCTGGACAGTGTGGAAAATGGTGGATGGAATTGGAGACACTCATTCAGCTGAGATGTGGGAAACAGAGTTGGTAACTACTGTCACTTATACTTTAATGTTGAACAGGGTATAAAAATCTTGGGTGTCACTTTAGGGAGGAGATTATAGCAAATTTAGAAGGACCCTAGGACCCTAACTCTGCCTGACCTCTTCTACTTTTCCAGTTTCTGTTTGTAGCATTTTCCCTCTTGTGCAATTTGCTTCACATACTTTGTCCTTCTTTTGGTTTCTTGAATGTGGCTGTCTGCCTCAGAGCCCACACATCTGGTTTTCATCTCTGCCATCTCTGAAATGAAATAGACTTTCCTCTCCTCTCCTCTGGGGATCCTCCACTCCAGTGCTCCCCAATCTCTATTTAAATCTCATCTTCTTAGTTCATGCAATAGTATTTTTTAAGCCCCCCCCCCCTTTTTTGTGTGAGTGTGTGCCCCTGGTTTCCCAGCTAAACAGTAACAGTAACTTTTTTTCCCCTTCTCTGCATTTATCTCAATTTATAATAATATATTTTTGCTATTATTTGGTAATTTTTTGTCTTTTCCAAAGGACTGTTAGTTTGTTATTTCAGTGTATTTGACATATCTGGCATTAAATAAATACTTATAGCAAGTATGTGTTACTATAGGGAAACAGTTTAATAGAAGTAAAATTTAATAAAGACTCCAGCTGTCCAGATGCAAAATGGGCTGCCTTTAAATCACTGAGCTTGTGATCACTTGACATTTTTAACCAAAGGATGAATGACCATCTGTCAGTGATGAGGATGTTCCAGAAGGGTTTATACAAAAAATGGAGTGGGAAGTTGATAACCTCTAAAGTCTTTTCTGACCTTTATATTCTGTGACTTACAAATGAACTTTATAGTAAAATTTCCTTATAGATTAGAACTGCTAGTATTTTATAAATAATCTTAATTATTCTGAAATACTTATAGAATAAGACCCACTAATGATTGAATATTAAATTTCTGATCAATATTGATTAAAACAATGAGAATGAGAGATGATTTTCCTTGTTTTTCTTTCTTTTCCAGGTGAGGATTTGAAGACATACATTAAATCAAGGAGGTATCAAGTTGATGTTTGGGATAGATTGAGATTTGGAACTCAAGATTGAGGAAGTCTCCTTTGCATGTTGGATAGTGAGTTTCTGAATTCTTTAACTTTTTAAAACATAAAGCAAATAAGCATATTATTTGACATACTGAATGATTAGAACTAAAATAATGTAAAAGCATTTTCAATTTCCCAGTGAAATTACAAATTAATTCGGAAAATTCTGTAATTTTTTAATTCAGAAAATTTGCAATTTTCATTTCCTTGGTTTCTAATACCAAAAATTATATATGATGCCAAGTATTATAATGACATATTTCCTTTCCATAAAATAAGTGCTTCAAAACACACACCTATTTGCTTCTAAGAACTTCTCATAAAAAATCTTTATAAAATTAGACATTTGCAGTGTATCAGATACCATCACAAAATACTATTTTCACTTACTAATAACAATGTTTTCAGTAATAACCCAAGTTATTTTAAAATTTAACATATGCATTATTCTGAAATGCATTTGCCATTATCCATATGCATGATGTTTATTTTCTTTTTATTTAATTCTTTTATAGTGCTTACTTAATCGTACACACTTTATTTATTTATTAAAAGTCTTTATTTTTAAGTAACTCTATACCCAGCATAGGTCTTGAGCTTACAACCTGTGATCAAGAGTCACATACTCTACCAACTGAGCTAGCCAGGACCCCTGGCATATACTTTTTAAATATTAGCTCATTAAGCCGTAATAAGAACTCTCCAATTGAACCACTTTTAATTTTTAAATTTACAGAAGAGAAAACTAGATAAATAGGTATTTAAGATAGATAAATAGATGGTTAGTCAGTTGACTAAGGCCATAGGTTGTAAGCTGTGAAACTAAGATTTGAACCAAGGCTGTTCAGTTGTAGATTGATACCTTTAATCATATGTGATAGCAATTGAAATATTAACAGTGCAGTCAGATAAAAAATAAGCAAAAGTATCTTGCTCCATTCCTTCCTCGTATCTTTTACTACATCTTAGAGGTAATCACATTTAACCTTTAGTGTTCGCAACTATTTCTGGTAGATATCACCATAACTTTTAACACCTTTAAATACTCTTATTTACTAATTTTTTAAAAGTGTAAATTTGAACATACTACTTCTAATTATTTTTCAACTTCCACCCCCATATTTTTTTTAGTTGTGTTTTGGTTATTTCAGTTCCTGACAAATTATGCTTACATACTCATTATTTAACTTAGAACCAAGTATTTTGAAAGACATATAATCCAGTGCCATTAAAATCGGGGATCATTTTTACCTTCTCTCCTTATAATTGTTCAGAATTATGCTACACTTTTCTTTGCTTAGATGAAGAACATGACTTTATCATACAACTTTATGATAAAATCCAGATTTTCTGTATTTTTATTTGCTTCATTAAAGAGGTATTTTATTTTATTTTTTATTTTTTAACATATAATATATTATTTGTTTCAGGGGTACAGGTCTGTGATTCATTAGTCTTACGCAATTCACAGCACTCACCAGAGCACACACCCTTGCTAATGTCTATCACCCAGCCACCCCATCCCTCCCACACCCCTCCATTCCAGCAACTCTGTTTGTTTCCTGAGATTAAGAGTCTCTTATGTTTTGTCTCCCTTAAAGAGGGATTCATTAAAGATTCATTGCTCATATATGTCAAATATCTATCTGATTCCATTTTATACGTAATATTTCCAAGAGAATTCATAATATGGCTATTTCCTATGATAATACATATGTATGTATGTAAATACACCAAAATGAATCACTCATTATGCTTAAAGATTTTTATATAAGCATAATAATTATGTATTTGTATAATAGGAGAATTACATATATATAATAAATTTATGAATTATTTCAGTTTGAAATTTGTTAGTACTACATAGGATGTATTTTTAGCTCTTTAGTTAATAGAGCCATTTATATTCCTATGATAATCCTCTAGTCCCTGAAGAATATAAAGTAATTATACCAGTATCCTATTGAAAAATTTTAATACTGAGTTACCCTTTCCTCTCTGGGTCAGCTACACATACCCTTTCCTGTCCTCTCAACAAAATCAGTAATTCTGAGACTTTTAAACAAACCCAGTTCACTTTGCCCCGTACGTTACAATATTATGTTTGCTCACTGTGGTTGTCACTTAAATATTCAAGGAAACTTTTTAGTGTGTTCTCATTAGATGCAATTTCTTTATTTGCTTTTGGTATTGAACAAAGTGCTAAACATTCTGAGTGGCTTATTTGCTGAGGTTTCTTTGTTAAGAAAACATGGACATTGCTCACTCACAAGATTATACCTTCCCTACCCCACTGAAGGGGACGATCCAGCAGATAAAGAGAGGAGGAGAGAAATATCATTAGTAGGATGACAGTAAACTCAAGAAAAACAGTGGGAAATGATGTCTACTGTACTAACTTAAATCTAGTAACAACATGCATTTTTTTGTTCAGATGGAGAATTTTATTTTCTCTAGATATTTTCCTATTGAAGTTCCTCAGTGTCTAATTTTTTTAAACATTATTGTTTTTGTCCCATTTGAAACATTAAGGTTTGGGCAACTATACCATGCGAGCATAGAACACGCACATAATATTAATATTAGCATTTTAAATCTCAGAATAATCAATATATTTTTTTGAAAATTTCAGCCCCCCAAATTTAAAAGTGCCTTGTAAACACAGTACAAAATATAAGATTGTATGATAGAATGGAACATTCTATCAAAAGCTTTAAATTAATAGAATGGTAAGTAAGGTTTGCCTCAGAGTTTAAGTGAAGATATTCTTATATAATTGCTGTGAGAATAGTCATGCTTGAATATAATTAATGAATGTCCGTAAATGGAATTTCAGTATTCACTGAGTAATCAAGAAGCTTTCACATCCATATATTTTGGGGGGAAATACCAAAATAAACATCTATACTGCATACAGAATAACCTATGTAATGTCTAATATTTTATAATCAATATATTAATCACTACAAAGTAACATAAGTTTCTTGTGTAAAGTTTATCCTAAAATAATGACCTCTTTTATCAAGGCTTGAATCATTGTCTATCAATGGTATCAATGAGGTAACTATCACCTCATTCACAAGGCAGACGACCTGTACATCCATAGCTTCACCCCAAACTGATGGTGTGTAGTATGGTGGACATTTTGGGGTCTTACTAAAGTTTTAAATCAATATATGGAGTGGAAAGAGAAAACAGGAAGGTTTTAACCATTGATTAAATCTTAAATAAATTTCTCAAGTTTTTATGGGATGATACCATTGACCTCTGGAAAAAGGCAAGGATATGCAAATATTTTTATGAGGACAAATGAGAAAAACTTAGTTTTATGTACGTTGACTTTTTTAAGAAATAGGGAAAATGTTAGATATCTCCTCACTTTGGAAGGAGGTGATTATTTTCAATTTTGGCCCTGAAAATAGTATTTTCCCTTGATTTTAGCCTATCACTCTAAAAAACTGTCTTGTTTGACAACAGCTATCAAACATTTATTGCTAGATAGGATGATAATAGCAGAAGAATGAAGCATCCATGGATCACACATAGTAACTGGCTAGATAACATTAAAGCTCCCCATAGAAAAATAAATAGTCTAAAAACATCTTTTACATAACAATTTTTTCTTTTTCTTTTTTTTTTTAAATAACACTCTCTTTGAGGTGCGTTTATCTTAAAGTAACTAGAGTGTTTAAGAAGAAAAAGGGAAGGCAAAAAGGTGTTATTCCTAAAGGAAATAAATAGGATTAAATATAATCAGCTTGAAAAGAAGACAAATATATTCACTTAAGTAGGAAGGAAATATAAATAGCCTCCTTTATTGAGTAAGATGGGAATCTTGATTTCCCTGATTCTGAGAAAATGATAATTGGGTTAGGGACAATCAATTATGAAGAGGCGGTCTCAAAGAATAAAGGAAATAATATTGTGATGCTTATTTTAAAAAGGAATCTTACAGAGGGGGTGGGTAACCGACACTGCTGTCTTGTCTTCCTGCTTGGCTCCTGGTCTTTTCCTACTGGCATCTTTTGTCATGGGGAAGTTAATGTCATTTATGTTTGGTAATACCTTTCTTTTATTTAAGGACCTCACTGGTTCATTACTGACTAGAGAATAAGTCTGCAACTACAGAGCAGAGCGACTGTAAATGTGGGTCATGTTTTCTTTTCAATTTCATGCTCTCTCTACCAATTGGTCTAGGGTTAGAGGCACCAGACCACGTGGGTTCTCTGCACTGAGCACCATTTCCCTGAGTAACATGCATCTGTGCTCACACTCAGCTTTGCCTTCAGCCTCCAAGCCTCTCAGAACAAATGCCTCCAACATCTGACTCTTTCTTGGGTGAAGCAGTCACTAGTATAATATAATCTATACTGTTTTGAAGATATTTCTGTATCTGTTAATGCGATTATTCCGTGATGTCCTAGAGGGCCTACCTGTTGCTTTATTCATCTTCCTAACCCTGTTTTCCAGGCATAGCAAAGGTCCTCTAAGTTCTTTTGTAAATGAAGCTGATGTTATAAGCCATTTTGTTATTATTCTGTATCTAAACAGACCAGTTTTGTGTGTGTGTGTTTAATAGTGTGCTTAGATTTTTTTTAATTTTTTTAATGATTTTATTTATTTATTTGAGAGAGAGAGAGCAAGCATGAGAGGAGAGAGGTCAGCAGGAGAAGCAGACTCCCTGCAAAGCAGGGAGTCTGATGTGGGACTCGATCCCAGGACTCCAGGATCAGGACCTGAGCCGAAGGCAGTTGCTTAACCAACTGAGCCACCCAGGTGCCCTATGTGCTTAGATTTTTATGACCAGATGTTAGTAGACGTGAAGGACCTTAATAAAGATCTATTAATGTGCAATTTATTTTTTAAATATTTATATATTTAGGGGCACCTGGGTAGCTCAGTGGGTTAAAGCCTTTGCCTTCAGCTTGGGTCATGATCCCAGGGTCCTGGGATCGAGCCCCACATTGGGCTCTCTGCTCAGCAGGGAGCCTGCTTCCCCTCCTCTCTCTGCCTGCCTCTCTGCCTGCTTGTGATCTCTGTCTGTCAAATAAATAAATAAAATCTTTTAAAAAAATTATTTATTTATTTGAGAGAGAGAGAGAGAGAGCGCACAGGCGAGCGAGGGAAGAAGCAGAGGGAGAGAGAGATTCTTAAGCAGGTTCCATGCCCAGTGTGGAGCCCACTTGGGGCCTGATCCCATGACCCGGAGATCACTACCTGAGCTGAAGTCAAGTCAGATGCCCAAATAACCTAAGCCCTCCAGGTGCCCCAAAGATTTATTAATGTGTAATTTAAAAGCAAAATCAGGGCCCCTGAGTGGCTCAGTTGGTTGAGCAACTGCCTTCCACTCAGGTCGTGATCCTGGAGTCCTGGGATCGAGTCCTGCATCAGGCTCCCTGCTCAGCAGGGGGTCCCCTTCTCCCTCTGACCATTCCTCTCTCATGCTTGCTCTCATTCTTTCTCTTTCAAATAAATAAAATCTTTAAAAAAAGAAGAAAAAAAGCAGAAGCAAAGTTGCATATCCAACTCAGTTTTCTTTTTAAGGGAATGTCTGTCAAATTTTGTAATTTAAGGTCAATTAAGGTATCACAGACATAAGAGAGTTGATGCCATCATCAACTTTTGTTTGTTCTAGTATATTTATTTGATAAATATTAGAGATCTTCTTACTCTAATCACGTCAATCTTGCTCACACTACATGAGTGACTTAGAACAGACTACTACATTGATTGGAATGATGTTAAGTAACACCTTTAAAAAATCATAATGTGGGGCGCCTGGGTGGCTCAGTGGTTTGGGCCTCTGCCTTCGGCTCAGGTCATGATTCCAGGATCCTGGGATCGAGCCCTGCATCAGGCTCTCTGCCTGGCAGGGAGCCTGCTTCCCCCCTTCTCTCTGCCTGCCTCTCTGCCTACTTGTGATCTATCTCTCCGTGTCAAATAAATAAATAAAATCTTTTAAAAAATCATAATGATTTTTTCATTATAAAAACTACATATTTTCACTGAAATGCAAGAAGAGTTTATTTTACTGTAGAAATCAGTAGAGAGATTCTTCAATTAAGATAACGTGATTTTTTGAAGTAGGAAGATTATTTCTAATTGAATATACGTGTCTAAAACTTTAAAATGTTTTCCAAATATGAGACCAGAAGTTTTTACAAACTCACATAATTGAATGTGAGCAAATCAATTAAGTTCTTAGCATACACATAAACACACATACAGGTACACATAAAATTTGTTTTTAGATTGTTAGCCTATAAACAACCCCAAAATGCCAATAGTGAATAAGATACAGCAGTTTGTTAAGGTGACTATGCAGACATGTATAGTTATAGAAATAATTCGTGCAGTTTTCAATTTATAGCAGATATTTATGTCCTTATAAGTTGTGTGTGTGTGTACATATATAAGTATAATAAATCATCACCAAGTTGTATATATACATTATTATTCAACATCCAAATACCCACAGTTTGTTGGATTTTTGATGAAAGAAAATATATTTTCTGTATAAAGGAATATTTTACAAAGAGTGATTTTATAGCTACAGTTGTGCCTCTAGTCACAGATTGTATATTGCTTATGCTCATAATTTTTGAACAATAATTTTGGAGCAACCCCTATGTATCATAACATGTAAATATACTTACAAAGTCTGTGACTACAGTTACAACAATATATTCCGCTTAACATTAAAACAGTGTATTCTCAAGGAGTTGTAGGCAAGAATAAAGGTCGGTATGAATGCTCATTCAAAGAAAAGCTTTCTTCTCTTCTTTTTTTCTTTTCTGTCTCTTTAGGTATTGGTAGGCTTTGGGCATCCTAGCTATTGTTTAGCATCTTTTTTTCCTCATTCTTTTGCTTGTGAACCTACCAGGTGTCTGCATGATGTCATATTTTATTGTAATTTATTTTTCTTAAAACACAAACCAAACTATGTGACCCCACTGTTTGTAATTCCTCAGTGGTTCCTCAGGGCTAAGAGGGCTAACTGGGGTAAAAGATTCCTTCCAAGGGTGCCTGGGTGGCTCAGTTGGTTAAGCCTCAGACTCAATGTCAACTCAGGTGGTGATCTTGGGGTTGTGACATCAGGCCCCACATCAGGCTCTGCACTCAGTGGCGAGTCTGCTTGAAATTCTTTCTCCTGCTCTCTCTCTCTGCACTTCCCTCACCCCCACTTTCCCTTTAAATATATAAACTCTTTAAACAACAACAACAAAGGCTTTCTTCAGTCTGATCCTGCCTGTCTTTCTAGCCTTATCTCTCCACTTTTGTTGATCAGGTGTTTTGCACTTGGGCTATTTTTGGGTCCTCATTAAGCCATGCAATTCCATGTGTCTATGCCTTGCCTCTTGTAAACTTGGAAAACTATTATACTCTTCAAGATATTGCTCAAAATGCTGTTGCTTGCTTTCTTCCTCTGTTCTATACATATCTGTATGTGTAGCCCAGTTGCCATCAATCCAGCTTTATTTTATTATTGGTGTATATATCTGTTCCATACCTGACTGGGAATGCCTCTAAATCTTTGCATTGCCTTAGAACAATGCTATACTCAGGCTGTGTAAAAAGATAGAATGACTGACAGTGGGGTAAATTAAGTATTTGTCTTGCAAAACAATCGTTATTGGTAAGTTTGGACATGATTAATTTAAAATATAGGATGTTTGTTTACACCTCTTTTTAATCTCCTACATGTAGGAAGATTCTCTTTAGACTGGCCTTATAGCCTCATATTTATGTTTTTAAGCTTATGAATTTTTCAAATACATAAAAATATTCCTTCCACTCTGCTGGCAATTGTGTATTTTAAGCTCAAATTCAAGAAATCAGAAGAAATAGAATGATATGATCATAAAGATGTATATATGTTATATAAAATTTATACATGTTACATACATATAAATATTATGTATGTAAGATATATACACATATCAGCCACTTATAGTTTACATATATCGTACAAAAATATATGTATGTGTAATATATGTATATAAGTGATTATTACATTTACATATACTTGTCTTTGCAATGAATTTATGAGGACTAGATATATTCAAATTAATAAACTATAAAAATATTCAGGATATAATACATCGAATGGACTATAAATGTGAAAATGGACGAGCTAATTGAACCATAACAGAGGCAATACTTAATAGATTGTGAAAATAGAAACACAGATAGATAAATATAATGTCATAATACTATACCTAATACTTTTTTATTATTTTCACATGTTAAAATTCACCATGTTGTTAAAATGTTACTAAGGTCTTAAAAATATTTATGCTAGAGTTTGTAGCTATTGTCATATATGATACTGTTTGTTTATTTTAATCCAAACATTCCTCTTGTATATCTAGATATTTTTCTTAGGTTCACATTTTGAAAGTCAATGTACATAACTTCAGTTTTGACCAATAGCATTAAGTTCCTTTGAGCTAAATATGCAAAACGTTTTCAATATTATTTAAACCAGTGGTTTCAAATGAAGGTGGTTCATGCTCAAGCGGACCTATAACAATGTCTGTTTTGATGTCACAACTTGGGGAGTGGGTGCTGCTGACATCTGGGTGGGCTAAAGCCAGGGGTGCTTTTAAACATTCTACAACACACAGGACAACCTCCCACATTTGACCCAAAATGTTGATATTGCCAAGGTTGAGAAACCATGCTTTAAGCAAGTTGTGTTCAGCTACATTTAGAGGATCACTGAAGATCATTAAAAGAAGTAGCCCAAATTCCTGTGTGACCTAACTAGCATTAAGTAGAATCAAGTTCTGTTGTTATTTTGCATTTAAAAATCATTAAAAAATAAACTTTCAAAACCTCCACTCAAGTAATGATATTTTTCATTTCTTTCTAAATTTGTTGATTTAGAGCATATCTTGATAATTCTTTACATTGGGATCAAGTCCTTTTGTTCAGGACCATGATGTGTATAGTATAATAAATTAGGCATGTCTGTGTTCAGCAGAACAGGTTTCCTGCATATCTAGAGCCTGCATATCGTAATCTACTCTTCCCTGAAAAGCATCTAGTGGAAACGGAAGAATAGAACTTGGGAGCTAATCTAGACCCTCTGACCTCTCTAGGCAACATTCTAACTAAATTATGCTATGTAAACAACAACAAAAAAAATTAAGTTTTCCTTAGAAAAAAATACTTCCAACCTTCTTTAGCATCCAGAACAACTCAGTTGATATGACTGAGGCAAGGTATATTGTAAGATAAACCAGGATCACTAATAGCCTTAATTTGTTCTTAGAATAATTAGATTGTTATCAAAATAAGTTGGATGAAAGATATGAAACTAAATGATCTGCTGCCATGACACCAAAGTATTGTGAGTGAACTCCAAAAAAGTTGCTCTGTTAAAATCCATTGCAAATTATGTTCTATTTGGAGTAAAAAATATGTTGAGTCTCACTCTCAGTATATTTATAATTACCTTCTTGATCAGTTTATTAAATGTGGCTCTAATAACATTTTAAATTTCCTTTTAGATTTATTTCTGTGAAGAATGTCTCATAAAGTCTCTTTTGTATATGTCAGTATGTGTGTATCTTGGACCATGCATTTATATGGTGCATATATGTCTGATATATATTTGGTATGTATGTGTGTATGTATATATATATGTATATATATATATGTATGTGTATGTATGTACATATATATATACTTAAGTATACTTAAAGTGGCCATAAATATAAATATTTATAAATATAAGCTTTAATCTACCTTAATTCTATAATAGGAATAAGTGTATGATGAGGGACACTGAACACTTGTGTTAGGTTATTTATTCTTTTATGGGAAACCATATTCTGAATTAGCAGGGAGGTGGCTTTGTGGTATATATTTAGTTAAATTTTTGTTTGTTGATTCATGCAATTTAACTAAAAGAAGAAAACATAGTAATTATTTTAAGATACTATTATAAAAATCCAAATCTTCATTGAATGAGGGATGGTTTTACTTCAGTGAAAACAAACATATTTAATTCATATTACCTGCCTTCAAGGAAGATATAATTTGTTGCACTATATTGTCAACAAACTATTTTAATACAAGTCAGAATAAAGAATGTCTTATAATAGAGTTAGAAGTAAAATACAATAAGAGGGAGTAATTATATCTGATTGGGTTGAAAACAATCATCATTAAGGAGATGAGTCTGGGGCTAGGTTTTGAAGAATCAAGAAGATTTCCATAAATAAAGGATAAAGGTATCAAGATGCAGTTTCAGGCAACATATTCTTTCTTACAGTCAATTAAATTTAATTTCCGATAATGCATTTTGTTTTCTACAAACTTTCAATAAAAATGTGAGATCGTCATTTATCATAATCTGATCATAGTACAGGAGAGTAAATTCAGATAAATTGTCAATTGTCGTAGCCTCCGTACTTTAATTTTTAGAATACATGCCATTTCTTTACCTAAGTTAGCTCATAGTAAAATCATAATAATTTTAATAATTTCTAGAAGTAGACACTTTTGAGTTTAGTGTTCCATCATATCAGCCTATTTTGTGCAGTAGTGCAGTTAGTAAATTTATTCCTCTTTGCTTTCTTATGGTCTCTTAGCCCATGAGAGTCTCTCCAGTTTCATTTCAGTTTATATGTGACATAGCAGTGCAAAGTAAGGGTAGAATGTGAAATAGAGACAAGAAATACAAGGCTGTATAATTCAGTTAAAAAATCCCAAGTTAATGCTGAGTGATTGGGTGATATTTAGAGCAAAGAGCAGGGAGACCAAATAGGATAATGCTGTCGGGTAGGAGATGGGGTAGGAAAGACAAAGATAATAGGACAGAATATACGTAGGAAGTACCAGGAATATAAGCTATGGTTGTATGAAAATAGACAATTAGGAAAGCAGAAGTCTTAAATGACTTTTGGGTTTGAGTTTCAGAAGCTGGGTTGATGCCGGTGCCCTCTGGAAGTTAAAGGATCCAGACAGAGGCAGGGAGATACGGAATCCTCTTTCTAACATGCTGAAAGCGAGAGATCTCTGGATAGTCAGTAAACAGAAATAGGCAAGTTCAGGGAAAAAGCTGGGCTTGAAATTTAGGAGCACTTATCATTATGATACAGATGACATTTGAAGTGGCAGGAATAGATGTGGATGCAAAGGGAAAATGGGTGATAGGAGAAGGCAGGAGAGCCTGGTTAGGATGCCCCCAAACTATACACAGTTAGGACCTTTCCTTCCCCCTCTCTCTCTGTCATTTGTTATTTCTTCCCAGGTACACCTTCTCCTCCAGAATGCACACCTTCTCCGCCAAGATGCACAGGGTCAATATAATATTGCTTTATCCACACCTCCTGTGATTCACCTCCTGTTTTTCATTTACAAGCACAAACTTCTCATGCTCCCCCAAAAATCAACAGATGACATGAGGCTGCTTCTACTAGTCCTTACTAAACTGTGTACTAATTTATGTGACTCTTCCCAGGTAACAAAAATGTTTCAATCCTGTTAATTATGCAATAACAAATGTCTACTCTTGGGCATTCCATTCCCTGGAGGATGGGCAAAGAGAATAATTCTGTTTATAATTCCTGTTAACACCTCTTGAATTATGCTATGATAGAATCGGACTCCTCTGCCAGGCCACACAACCTGTTCTGCTAAGTGTCAGAAAATATTCCAGCCTAACCGCCTGCAAAATTGTCATGAAGGCAGAGAATAGTACTATAATTGGGTATGGTTGGTACTTTATTCTCATTTATTGCTTTTTCCTCCACTCAGAGTACCTACTCAGATTCCCTCCCACTTCACTGGCCACACCATCTCAGTAACTGTGACTGGTTCCCTCTCCTCCTCCTGGATGGAATTCCTGTTCTGTGGCTGTGGGTACCCTCTCACTACATGATATCCCAATGGCTTTACATAAACTTGATATAGTGATGACTTCCAAATGAACAGGCCAAGCTTCTGCCACTTCTCTTCACCACATACTGCTCCTTCAAGTTTGGAGTCCTATAGCCTACTTCTCTCTTACTGTCACTGTGATATTGGTATTGAATATCTGGTAAGCATCTTAGTTAAATATATCCAATACCTAAATCTTGATTCTACTGCCCCCCACCCAGTTTTCCCAAAGCAGTATAGCCCCATCATTTACCTGTAGCTCAAGCCAACATACTGACAGCATCCTTGATTTGTCTCCTTTCCTGGTAACCCACAGTGACCTGATCAACCTTTGCTATTGCCTCAACATTCAAATTACAGTCTCAATCTAATACTGTTCCTGCTGGCACAGCCTTAATGCTTCATCTCTTGCAAGGAATTAGGAGTAATCTTCTAACAGTATCATGTCATCTGTGTCTACCTACCTCCTGGGTAGGGATATGGTGTCAACATAACCGTGTTCATTTCCTCTTTAGGGTCTTTGAGTTTGCTGGTCTATCTGCAAAGTATCTTTCTCCTTTATATCTTTGTATGGCTTGTTCCTTTATTTAATTCAAGTCTCTGCTTAGATGAGACCACTTCAGAAAGAGGTAGAATTATTGCCCTTTGTAAATTATTCCCTGTCCTCATCACTTTTTATCTGATGTCTCTGCTTTATTTTTCATCAGAATATTGACATTTTGTTATATATTTATAGTTTTATTTGTCTGCCATCTGCCTCCTTCACTATTTTTTTTAAGTGCTATGAAGGCATGGACTTTTCCTTCTTCACTTCTGAATCCCAAGAACTTAAAATACGACCTGACTATTAATATTCAGAATTATTTGTTTAGTGATTGAGTGGATTATTCAAAGGATTTAAAAATTTGAGTCTTTTATGTTTGACATGACCCTGCCTTAAACCTTTACGATACCATTGGAAGGAATATAGGCAAAATATTTAAGGATAAAGGAAGGTAAAGCACAACAGCATTCTCTGATTAGTTCCATTAGTGATCTTACACATTTGCCTGCATCTTCTAAGTGAGCATTCATGTTTTATCTGTTGCCCTTATGTTTGTATTAAGACTCTTTAAAGAGTGCAACAAGACTGCCTTCTTCCTAAGAGTTTTATTTCCTCATGCTGAATGTAGGACTTTTATATTTAGAAGCACAAACTCTTTCCTAATTATATACAACCTACTGTTCTAAATTTTGCATGCCACTTTGCAGTTTAGTGCTATGCGATTTACTTGCTACCAATTTTGGTGTCAGAAATTTGACATTTAGATTGCTTTTGAAAAGTAATGGTAAAGTGGATTCAGTACTGAATGAAACTTAGCATCTGCTTTCTTGGCTTCTTTTTAATTGTTTCTTTCTTGCTCGTATGTCTAATGATCCACCCACAAAGTCATGACTGTAGGTCAAATCCTCATCATGATTTATAAATCAAGAGAAAATATTTTTAACCCTGACTAAGCTAATTTTCCCGGGAAATTTTCTCAGAATACAAAGAAATAGAATTCAACTTTTAGAGTTTGTTAAATAAACACCTACACCTTAATTCACATTTCTTAAAGATGTTATAATTTATCAAAAGAACCTAGCAGAAATATTGGTTTATTATGAATTTCTCCATTAGCTAGATTCATTTCGTGGTTTGGTATTTTAACTAACAAATGAATTATCCCAAAATATTGAACAGCATCAGTTGTAGTTGTGGTTATGTTAGGTCTCTCTCTCTCTATCTCCACCCATCTATCTATCTATAAATATACATATACATATAGGTATACAAATGCATATACATATATGTGTGATATATATATAATTATGTGTGAATATAAATATGTACAAATAATCAACAAAGCACTAATTAAAATTCATAACACTTAAAATGAATACAAATTCAAATATTTCTTGCTTTGTTTAATGCCTGGTCTTCTATTCACTAATTCATAAAATTGGGTTTGTGGGCATTATGTTGAAATACTGCAAAGCCTCTTGGTAAAATATGGTAATACCTCTTAATAGGACATAAATAACAGTATTATTCAAAATTTCCCTTAGGGTGTTCCCTAATTTTAGTTATACTGTGAGACAGCTTGAAAAAGGGCAAACTCATTAAAGGACTTCATTGTGAATATTTTCCAACCTGTAAAATAAGATTGAAATTATTTTATTTACAGTTTTGCCTTTGAGCTATTTTTTTCCTTCATTGTAAAAGAGAGCAGCTGGTGGTATTCCCAAATGTTACCCTAACTTGAAACATTCTCACATTCCTTTTTGCTTGTTTGATATTATCTTTAGATATCACAGCTACATAATAAGAATCTCCTTTGGCACTTGAAAACTGAAGATGGGAAGGGCTCAAATACTTACACATCTTAGAGTATAGGTAAGTGAATGTCTCTTGCAAAAAGTTATATTTGATATTATTCTTATTTTCCATTAAGTCCATGATTTCTAAGCTAAAACTTTTTTTTTCCTGTTTACAGACTGAAATCCAGCTTTACAGATCACCACAGTCAATTTTACATTTGATTTCAGGGAGCTATATATGTTACAAATGGCAAGATCTCATTTTTTTTTTTATGACTAACATTCCATTGTATGTATATATACTATTCCTCTTTATCCATTTATCTGTCTATAGACACTTGGATTGCTTCCATATCATGGCTATTATAAATAATGCTGCTATAAATATAGAGGTGTGTATCTATTTGAATTAGTGTTTTCACTTTCTTTGGATAAATACCCAGTAGTGGGATTACTGGATCAAAAAAGAATGAGATCTTACAATTTGTACCAACATGAATTAACTTAGAGGGTATAATGCTAAGTAAAATAAGTCAGACAGAAAGGCAAATACCATATGATTTCACTCATATGTGAATTTTAAGAAATAAAACAAACCAAAAAACAAACCAAAAAAAGAACAGATTCTTAAATACAGAGAAAAAACTAGTATTTGCCAAAGGGAAGGTGAGTAGGAGGATGAGCGAAATAAGTGAAGGGGATTAAAATTACATTTATCATGATGAGTGTTCTATATCAATATAGAGAATTATTGATACATATTATCAATAACTATATTGTACATCTGAAATTAATACTGTTTGCTGATGATACTTCAATTTTTAAAAATATGTGAATAAGTAAATAAATGGGCTATACAGTATTTTTTCAAAGTTAATAAAAGATTTCAGGTTGTTTCGTTTTTGTTTTTACAGAAAAGAATGTGATAACTTGATTACTTCAATAATTTTGTTGCTTGATACATGTTCTTTTCATAATTTTCAGCTGTCTCAAACTTCATGTCTTTTTTTGAAGGAAGTATCTCTCAGAGAAAATTTCTTCAATTTTTATTATTTATTTATTTATTTATTTATTTTAAGATTTTATTTATTTATTTGACAGAAAGAGAGAGGGGAGAGAGAGAGGCAGTGAGAGCAGGAACACAAGCAGGCAGAGAGGGAGAGAGGGTAAAGTAGGCTTTGGTGGAGCAGGGAGCCCAGCTTGGATCACAGGGTCCTGGGATTATAACTTGAGTAGAAGGTAGATGCTTAAACACTGAGCCATCCAGGTGCCCCCACTTCAATGTTTTAATTATAAAAGTTTAGTGATATAATTAAAGATAATTGACAATTATCTTCTAAATGTTCAGGTAGACACACAAAACTTAGCCATTGAAATTCCATTAAATTTTACATTATATGAAAATTTTTAAATGTATTACTCCAAGGAAAATGTTTTTTTCCAAGGAGTAAATCCTTGGAAAGATAAAACACATTTGTGTATTTTTGTGTAGTACACTTACTGCATCTTTTTTTCATTGTAGTTGATATAGAATGTTACATTAGTTTGAACAGTGACTGAACAATTCTATACTTAACTCAGTGCTCATGACTCTAAGTACAATCACCATCTGTAAGCTCACCTGTAAAGAGAGCTATTTCTGGTGTTTGATAATTGGCATGCAAAAATGATTATAAAATGATGTTCTTCTTACTGCAAATCTTTTGTAATATTTTTTCAAAACATACCAAGCAAACATTCAGTAAGTATAAATGCACACAGATCCCCTTATAGGAAAAATGTTCAGTTGCTTGATTTAGTTTATTTTCTTTAATGACAAACTACACTATCCTTAATATTTGTTCACAACTTTTGATAATTTCCACTGCTCCTCCTGTAGAATATTTCTGTGTCTCATTTTCTCTTTGGCCAATTCTTATTCCACATGAACCGATAATCTGTATAATCAGTCTCAAGTAAAAGTAGAAAAAGGAAGGGAATTGAATGCATCATCAATCAATACATTCTGTTTTTTGTTATTTTCTATCAAAGCCACCTTACTCAAATAATAATTATTCCTGAGTTTCTGTACAAAATGGAAGCCATACAGAGCAAATACAACTTTCTTCTTGCATTAGTTGGGATCTTTATTTGCTTATTTTTTGTTTTTGTTGTACACATGCAAGAAACCCACTTGAAGTAGCAAATAATCAAGGACTTATATAACTGTAATGTCTCATGGTTTATTATGGCTTCAGGCAAGGCTTGGTCCAGTGGATAAAACAGTTTCAGCAGGGCTTTGTTTGCCTTTCCCCATCTCCCGAATTTGCCTTCATCTGTCATGCCATCATTTGGAGGCACACTGTCTCTGAGGTGGGGAAATAACTTATGTGGTTTTCATAGCAGCACAATGTATGTACACATCTGCATATGGTTCTTACTGCTTAAAGTTTAGAAATAGGGGGGAAAATTCACAGAGAAATGATTATAATTGAATAGGTCAGAAGTCTATTAAGAAGAAAATTGTGTTGGCAAAAAAGCCATGAATTTGGGAGAAAAGCCTTTATGGTGCAAGCCTAAACTCTTATGGTAGGCCCCCAAACTTGCATGAGAAACTGAGAACTGTATAGTCCCAACAACATCACATTCAATAAAACCCACATCAGATATTGCCGCTGAGAATAATGTGTAAAGAAATATTTCCCAGATAGCAGAACAACGGTCCATATAGATGACCGAAACTTACTCAAAAATGTTTTCCAGAAAGCAGAACCACAGTTTAAGTGGGTAGGAGAAGAATCAATGAAACAAGATGGGATTGGGAGGGAGACAAACCATAAGTGACTCTTAATCTCACAAAACAAACTGAGGGTTGCTGGGGGGAGGGGGTTTGGGAGAAGGGGGTGGGATTATGGACACTGGGGAGGGTATGTGCTTTGGTGAGTGCTGTGAAGTGTGTAAACCTGGTGATTCACAGACCTGTACCCCTGGGGATAAAAATATATGTTTATAAAAAATAAAAATTTAAAAAAAAAAAAAGGAACTTCTTTTATGTCTATGACTGTGAAATCTTGTATTTCATCTGCCCATCAGGATTCCAAACTTACTAAATGGTGTGTCCCTAATCTTCCCTTTACCAAGTGGAAGTTTCTTTTACAGTTATCCTGATCCTACTATACCATTAAACAGTAGGTAAATTTTCTTTTACTTCATTGATCTTGAAAACACTGAATCACTTTGAATCCATTGGGTAAGACTACCCATCTTCCAGAGAGTATAAATATTGAATTGGATTTGGTGACTTGATGAGACTTCAGATTTTTTTTTTTTCCCTTTAGAGTAGAGTTAGTATGTTCTATATGTGAAGAGAGCAACGGGCTACCTGGTGACCACAAAACCAGACTGACAAAAAGTACTGGGATTCACCAACACTGATGTTCTTACCTTTCCTGGACACATAGCTAGATCACATTTCCCCACTTATTTCATCTAGATGGGGCATATAACGAGCTCTTGCCATTGGAACATGATATGTCTCTTGTCCAGGACAACATAGTTAAGAGTAAGTATGCATGCTTTCAACTCTTTATAGTTTTTTTCTTCTTCCTCATCTGCTGGCTAGATGTGACAGCCATTAAAGAGTGCTAGAAGACCTAGAATATGACAGAAGAAAAGAACCAGGTGCCTCACTTGTTCCACAGAGAAGAATGCTGAGATCAAGTCATAATGTATGCAAGAAATACACTTCTATTTGAGTTAAACCACTGAGGTTTGGTGTAGTTTGTTTGCTTGTTTGTTTTACTGATCATCTAGGAACTCAAAGAAAATGGAAAGAAGAGAAATCTAGGTAAACATACCTAGATGCAATAAACCTAAGAGTATAAGAGCATGAAAGAGCGGGAAAAAAGCAAGAAGAAAGGGATATATTAACTAAGTCACATTTGTTTCCTCGAAAAGACTGATAACATGGAGTCCATTTGGCATTACAGATTAGTAAAGAAAGGGAGAAATGCAAGGAATGAAACATAACTATCTCAGATGGAGAATTAAAGGGTAATGGACAGACATTTGGAAATCTTAAAATATGACCTAAAACTGTAAGTCTGAGCTGTTGAAACATGAATTAGATTTTCAGTGACAAAACAATACCAATTTTCATACTGTTAGCCAATGGCTTATTTTATTTTCAAATGAAAAATCCCATAAGCAATTTTTGTTTTTCTAAATGGACAGTATTTTTATGGCATTGGAAGATGTTCTCCCACAAGATAAGAGCATCTTTCTAATGCACACATTTAAAAGAATGAAAGAAATTTAAAATTTTTACAAATATAGACAGCTGTTGTAGCAAATAAATAGACATATTTCTCCATCACTGCCTGTGTATGATTATATCATATCAGTCAACAATAGATTCAGCCTATAAGATAAACTTGATGTGTTATGAGAAAGGGAGATGGAGGATTTTGTTATTTCGGAGTTTTAAGTAAATATAAAACTAAATTATACATTTTTTCCGCTGTTTGCCTTTATTCTTTCAGAACCACTTATTGGATTCCAGCTATATATTTCCAGGCACTCTCCCACACATTAGGGTATAATATAAAGAAGATGATATCTGTGCTCGTGACCTCTACTATTCTCTTCTTCTCAACCCCGAATACGATCTCATGCACATAGACCCTGATGCAGGGCCAAATGTCTCCCCAGCTAGATGAAGGCAATTTTTCAGACACGTGAGTTAGAATTTTGTGACTTCGTAGCATAGCTGTTCAAATGTAAACAACAGAGTCTAGACTATACTTTCATTTCTGTCCTGGATTACTTACTTCGAATGTTCTATTGATTGTGCTTAATCTCTTCTATAATTTTAACCACTGTGTATCAGACTCCTTTAATGTACCATGTCAGATCCTCTATATCTGACCTGCCTCCAGGAGTTTTTGCCCATTTTTTCCATGCCAAGTGCAAAATTGGCAAATCAACTGTTTGAACTCTAAGCTACTTCCATGGGGGCAACCATTCCTTAGTTGCTGAATCTCCCATGTCATGCCATGGTACTTCCTACTAATGATGAGGCTTAAGATACCAGGGACACCTTTCATGCACAGCCAAGTTAAGTCTGTGGAATGAACCTTTTGCCAATGGGATCACTACCCTTGTTGTCTCAGGACCCCCTGAGATGTACTCGATTAGAACTTTAAGAATAAGAGAGCAGTCATACTTGATGGCAAGCAGTAGTCAACCGAGTCACAGAGACTTTATTGGTTTGATAGATTGACTCCCCCTTTTTCTCCCTTTCCTTATTTGAGACTTTAGCCCCTAAAGTAATAACATGTAAGATTTAGCCTCATAATGAACTTTCTAGGCAATCTAGATAAAGAAATTCTTCCTTTCTGCTGATTCTGGTAAGTAGATTTAATCTCTGGAACCTAATAAATCTCTCCTCTATCCTTTACCTCATCTGACGAATGCCACAGACTGAGTTACCATAAAGCTGTTAAGTTTAGGGCCTTTCACATACACAGCCTCTTCTTAAACCTACTGCCTAATATGTCCACATGACCTACTGATATAAACTTGAAATCCCACAAAAACTAGTCCTACTCCAGGCTATTATACTGTCATTTGCCTTTCAACATGGTCCAATTTTTTGAAAATTGCCTGCATTTACCACTA
This sequence comes from Mustela erminea, assembly GCF_009829155.1. Taxonomy (NCBI): domain Eukaryota; kingdom Metazoa; phylum Chordata; class Mammalia; order Carnivora; family Mustelidae; genus Mustela; species Mustela erminea. Next base: position 44,648,422 of record NC_045628.1, on the reverse strand, counting down.
CCTGACCTTCCTCAGATCCAACTATGATATGTTCCAATACCACTGAAACAACTATGATGTGTTCCAATACCACTGAACCATTAAAATTGCCCTTACTCATTTCCCCAGTGAGGTCCTTCTCATCAAATCCAATGGACGACATTCTGCCCTTTATTTGCTTTCCTTCCTCCCTTCTTAAAAACACACCTAATCACTTCTTCCAGTAAATACTCTTCTCTTGCCTTTTCCAAAGCCATGTTACCTTGATTTTTCTTTCCGTTGTTTTCCGGATTTTGTTCTGACTCTTCTCTAGGTTCTTATTACTTCATGGATTTTCATGTTTGGTTTAGTTTTTCCCTTCTCCTCTTCTCCATTCATGTATGAATCTTATGTGATGTTACATAGCCCCCATGGTATTAATTACTGTCTATTTAAAGTTGATTCCCAAACAAGTAAATGGAGCTTATATTTCTCTCCTGATTTCTAAATATGTATATCCAACTATTAGCATCTTTAGTTGAACTTTTTCTTTTTCTTTTTCTTTTTTTTAAATATTTTATTTATTTGACAGAGATCACAAGAAGGCAGAGAGGCAGGCAGAGAGAGAGGGAGAAGCAGGCTCCCTGCCAAGCAGATATCCCGATGCGGGGCTCCATCCCAGGACCCTGGGATCATGACCTGAGCTGAAGGCAGAGGCTTTAACTGAGCCACCCAGGTGCCCCTAGTTGAACATTTTCAAATGGAAACACATTTGAATATGTCTAAAAGAGAACTTATCCTCTTTGTCCCCAAATCTTTCTTTAGTTTTTCTTCCACAGTTGATGGTACTGCTCTCCATCCAAACCGCCAGGCCAGAAACTTAGAAATTATTCTTGTTAATTTCCTTTTTTCAAAACTTTCTCATATTTGGTCAATCACCAAGTAAACTAACTTTGATTTGATGAACATCTTTCAAATATATTATTTCTATTTTCTTCCAAGTTTAAGTTTTTGTCATAGCGCATAAAGCTCACCCTTAAACTTCCTTAGTTTCATGTATTGTCACCTCTCTTCACAGACTTGACTCCAGTCATTTTAATATTGTTTAAATTCCTTGAATGTACTAAGCTCTGTAGGCCTTTCAAATGTGTTCTATCTAACTGGAATATTTATTCTCTTTCAATGTCCCCCATCCTTCCACCTTGTCTTGTGGAGTATAACATTCAGAAGTTGGGTAGAAGTATTTCTCTTCACCCCTATTCTCTTGGTTTTTTTTGTTTTCTTAATCTTGTTGGGTTTAACAGTCAAATCTATGATTAATCAAGGTTGTGGCTTCTCTCATATCAGGACATTTCTTCTTGAGTAACTTTTCCCCAATATTAACCTCTGCTTTTTTTCCCCCTCTCACAAACATTTAAGTATATTTAATCCTGTTTCCAGTGAAGACAACATAAAATCATATCCAGCTACTGAATAAGCCTCAAGACTAGAGTTTAAGTTGATGTCTATTCTTTTTAGTTCTATAGCAAAGCTACACTGGTATTTTCCATTATGTGAAGGAAATAGAAAATACAACAGCCATGTATAATGTACATACATAGTGGAGAAGTAAGGTAGAAAGTTAAAAATAAAAATAGGGTATATGATATAGTAAGCTAGAAAATGCAAGGAAGTTCTCATTATATTTCATGTAACAGTTATAAGTATAGAGCTGTGTATATGGCTTTATTCCTCCACTATGCATATTATTATTGTGTCTTTAATATTCAGTTATATTGGGGCACCTGGGTGGCTTAGTAAGTTAAAGTCATGATCCCAGAGTCCTGGGATAGAGCCCTGCATCGGGCTATCTGCTTAGCAGGGAGCCTGCTTCCCCACCTCTCTCTCTGCCTGCCTTTCTGCCTACTTGTGATCTCTGTCAAATAAATAAATAAAATCTTTAAAAAAATATTCAGTTTTATTTTCAGTTGGCACGTTTCTTTGCAAGCAAGATAACCTCAAACTTTCATCTTTAATTCTTGTGTCATCAAGGTTCATTGGACCCAATGTAATGCTGAAGTTTTTTTATTGAACAATTAAAACAACTTATAAAGATTGATCTTTTGCAATTTTTTTTTACTTTATAAGAAGTCTTCTAAAAAACAAAGGAGAATTTTTTAAACAAAGAAGAATATTGAATAATTTTGCATATAAAATTGTAAAATATATTTTGCATATAAAATCATATACAATTTTATATAAATATTTTTAAAATTTTACAATTTTTTCTAGAAGTTATTTTGACATCACTCATCAATTATTATCCCATGCTAAAAATAACCAAAATAATTAGGAAATAGACAAAGAATGGAATTATCCAAAAGGATCATGCAATAGTAAAATAAATAAATACTGTATGTCATCTGTAAATTTTCTTATTGTTCTATCAAAGTACTGCATTATCTTTTACAAAGATACAAATAATGTATAGAGACACCATGTTTGTAGGTTTTAAAAATTTTTACTTTTATTAGACTGTTGAGAATTCAAATTTTTAAAAATTTTCTGCTCATGATATCAATGAGAAAATATTTTTTAAAATTACAAAAGAAGAAATTACACAATCATGAGGCAAATGCAGAGACCTATAACAGCACTCAGACTTGAATAATGAGGATGGTATTGATTGTATTTTACTAGTCTTCATATAATACTATCTTAAATGAGTTTTTTCAAATGAGTAAAAGGCTGAGGGACTTTTCTTTCTTTTATTTTCCCCAAGAATTAAGAATGGGGGACAGGAGTTAGTAGGTTTTGAGGAAAGTGTGGAATATTTTAAACAGCCTTTGAGATGAAAGGAGGAATAAGAGAAACCAAAAGCAACACAGGATCGTTCATTTGTTGTTGCCGATCATCAAATTATAGGTATACCTTCCACCCTGTTCTGTGCTTTTTTCCCTGAAAAAAAAAAAAAGCTATTACAATAATGCCTTTATTTTATTAATGTTGAGCTCTCAGGCACAGAAAAATGGAGTCTAATATCCTCTCCTTACCTGTTCTTTACCTCCTCCTTAGAGGAAGCAGGAATATTTGTCTTATTATTCCCAAGGAAGAAAATGTGTGTAGTTCCAAGAGGAAAGTCTTATTCTAGATTTAAAAGGTTCCTCAACCATGAAGAATAGAGTTGGGAAGTAGCTTTTGATGGTTTCTTCCAAATTCTTAGGTATTTGAAAGTTCACATGCACAAAAACTTTGCATCTGTCAAACTTTGAGGATACGGTTTTTCTTGTCTCTGTGCTAAGAACATGAGGAGTTAAGATATTCCATTTCTTAAGTTCTTAGTTTCTTTCCATAAATCTTGTACATTTTGATAACTGGGAATTTGAAGTATAGATGTTTTATCTATAGAATGTGCTTCATGTCTTCATGTAATTATTAATAAAGTTCATTCTCATTATCAAAAGAGATATAGTTGGATCAATAAATTATGTGGTCAGTGTAGAATTTTTATGCGATTATAGAATTCTATTAAATGCTCACGTAAGAGTCAGTTCATCACCAGATGGACACCCTCATGATCACTTTAGGCAGAAGAAAATATAAATTGGACAAACTATTGGGCAATTGTGTGCTTATACAATCAGGATTAACTGATACCTTCTTGGGAAAAGTAGTATAATTATCTTCTTTAGTTCAGATATTTCTACACATGGTTGTAATGAAGAGCTAACGATGTTTATTGTAGAAGTTGAGAGCAGCTGAATGGATTAAATTAGATAATTACCAGCTGTTGCTCACTTCAAAAATTGGCTGGAACTCAGAAAAGAGCCACTTACAAGGCCTAAGAGAGTTGTGTGACATAGTTAAATACTCAGGTGTCACACAAAAAGACAATGGCTGTGGTCTTTCTCCACACTTAAAAAGAGAGAAAGATTTATTAAGTGAAGGAATTTTGCTTAGATAATATTCCACTTTTATGAGGATTTACAAACCTCATTTTTCCAATCCCAGTACTTAGAATCATGGGATGTTTTTTATAAGAATCATGATTATTTTGGATTAACAGCTATATGTAAATTGGATAGCCAGCTTTCCGAATCCCTTTATGTACTTAAAATATATATAAACTGTATCAACACTCGATTAAAGAGTCACATTATTGTTCTGAACTGCTGGTGATAATGTTTTTATATTTTTGTCATTGGTGATTACATTTCTGTATTTCTTCTTTTTTTTCTTACATTTTTGTATTTCTATCGCTGCTGATTATATTTCTAGGAGTGTTGGTTATTACTTAGCACCGCTGATTACAGAGATGTGGGCAATTTGAAATTTCCCCCATTATAATTAGTTCTCCTTTGATGGCATATTTTTCCACTGTCATTGCTTGTATAGTGTGGCACTTGTTGACTTTTTTGAGATGTGACTAAATTGCTATTTGCAAGGAAATGTTCAAGGGCTTCCACTTATGATATAAAGAAATAAGTTGTGATACAGGATTTTTGGTTGATCACAGTAATTTATTGAATCAATATGCTATCCATATCTATACTGATATGTTTTGAAAGAAAATTTTAGAATCTATCAATTATGCCAGTGAGCTTTAAGTAATGACTTCAGCTTTATTATGTAATAAACAAGTGTTGCAAGTATAGGAGGCAGTAATATTTCACTCATTACCTTAGTAACAAGTTCTCTTGTTTAGTCTAGACCTGGATTTAATAAAGACTCTAAATGTGGGAAATTGTAAAGTGTTCTTTTGAACTTCATAAATTGTGTTCTGTTTTCCAGAACTACAATTATTTGATTAAAAGGACTTCAACTTGAGTATGCATCAGGGCCACACATTAAAATCTGAAAATTTGTCATTTGCAAATGAAGACTCAACACAATGCATTTTTTGTTCACTGGGACTGTTTATAAGCTGCTGAATAATGGGGTCAATTCTTCTCTCTTTGAAGGGCTTGTAAGTTCAACTCTTTTGGATAACCAGCTTCACTATTTTTCTATATTTAGTGTTTCAATTTTCATTCAAAGAAAAGTCACATTATTTCTCAAATGACATTTCTTCATATAGACACTTAACAGCCTATACTGGAATATCAATTAATATAGGAAAGAATTTAGAATAAACTAGATAAAGCATTTTACTATGTCCTGGATAGATGAGTTAAACTTTTCTAAGGCTTTTTTCTTTAAATAATAAAAGCATTTTCATTTATATTGAGCTTCACAAGTTGTTTCTTTAGGGTAGTATACCTGGGCTTTGGTATAAATTCCTATTAAGCCACATATAGTAGAGCAGAAAGAAGCCTAATAATTTATGCTAAATTATTGTAGTGAAAAAATCCAAATATAAACTAGGTCATTCTCCCATATTTGTTTTATAGATCAAGCTGCCTCTCCCAATTAAATGAAACTAATGTCGTGACCCAGGACACATTAAGATTTGTCTAGAAATCTCCAAATTGTAGCTCCAGCATTAGCTCTTTAAGGGGAGACAACACAATCTTCAATTATATAATCCAAAGTTTCTATAAGTCTATAAAACCTTCTCTATCCTACCTAATTATCTCATGATATTCCCTCTTACGCTCAGACTTGTACCTTGCACATACTAAGCATCTTGACTCAGGTGTTTGTTCATGATACACACTTATTTATATTCCATCTTTTATTCATAGTCAATCTAGCCTCCCACTTCTGCTGCAAGGCATCTCTGACCATGTATGTCTTTTAACATCACTGTGTTTTCCAGCATGCTTGTGGAGCTCTGATAGATATTAGTTTTCTTTCAGCTCCATTGCCTTCAAGTAACTTGGAAGGTATTCAATGATCTAAAAATAGTCACTTGCTATAAAAATTGAATATGTAATCATTGAACAAAGAGATGATATTTTTAGTATGAAAATCCCTTCTCTTAATCTTCATTTTTCTCTACAACACTCACAATCAACCACTAGTATTATATGTATTTGTTTGCTGTCTTTCTTTTTCTATAGGATGTAAAGTCTACAAGTGAGGGGACTGTTTTATTCATTACTGAGTCCCCTGAGCCTATCACAGTACCTGATTTATTCCATAAATATTTGTTGAATTTTGAATGAAAGTCAATAAACATTTTAAGATATTAGGTTAAGGAAGGGTGGTTTAAAGATCAACAAAAATAAATCACAAAGTACTTCATTTTTTTTGGCCTCTGTCATTAATGGTATTTATTCCAAGGATGATAAAATATTTAAGTGATTTTAATTCCATGGGTAAATTACAAGCCCATGATCCCTCTTTATGTATAGATTTTACAATATGTTACTTCAAATGTATTTGAGTAATTCTTCAAAAATGATTTAGGTATTCTCATCCTATATTTTATTGATTTTTCAGTGGGGTTATGTGACAAGAGAAAATTATTTAAATATTTATAATGTTGATGCTACTTTTATTATTTAATAAAAGGGTTTTTTTTTTTAAATAAGTATAAGATCCTTTTGAGGGACTAGGTCTACTATTCTTATTTTGTTTTGATACTTGAGCTTCTGATCATAAGTACATTTCTGCAGGACTCCCTAGGGAAGTCTGGCATAATTTCTATTATTGTGATTGTCCTTAACCAGGCTTTATTTAGGAGCCAAAGCAAAATATCCTCTAGTAAGTTCATGTCAAAAAATGAATCTAGTAACCTTATGTCCAGCAGCTTCCAGGTAACTTTATACATTAATTAAAACTCTAGTTTCTTCCTTGGGATTATCTGGATAAATATGATTTATTAAATAAGAAGAGCAGTTCAACGTTAGTCATATAACCATTAAGGAGTTCCTTAAAACATTCTCATATTGTAATCCTTCCTATCTGATTTTAATCTGGATGTTATGAAGTTAGAGAATAAGAATTATAAGTTTTCCTAAGGGGATTTACTTAAAGGAAAATGAGTGTCATACAGCACATATACAGATATACACACACAAACACACACACACACAAGCTTGCACTTAAAGAGTAAGATACAGTTAGAAACAAAACTGTGACATGGAGATATTGGTAATCTTCACATTAAAGAATTATTTAACGTTAAACCCAACAAGCTGAAGAACTTGTTTCTGTCACTATCTCCCTAAAAATGAGGAAGTGCAATCTTGATCTGTATGTGAATTTTGTGATTTAAGTATGCATCCATCACGAGATGAGCAGTGAGTACTTTACTTTTATTTTTGACTCAAAAAGAAAAACTCAGGTAAGCACATTTGTCTACTTTACCAACCATACCAAAGCAGCCTCTGTGATCCAGGAGTCATCAGTATGAGACTCAAAGGAACTTCTTCGGGTCACATTTCAGGAGAAAGCAGCACATGATTTGAGAAAACAGACTACTATGATGAAATTTTATATGCTTATTATCAGTGCTTATTCCCAACTTCTCAGTATTAAAATACAAAATTCTCAAATGCCTGAAAGGCAGAATGGAATAGTTGAAATATATGTGAAATTTGAGAGAAACTATACAGTTTAATGATACATAATTGAGTACATGTCTACTTTTGAGCAAAAATGAGAGAAAGTGAGAAAAGGGCAGGAAACAAAGACAGAGAAGAGTGAGAAAGGTTGAGAAAGAGAACATTTAAATTCAAGAGATAATATCAGCATTTTGGAAACTATGAAGTGTGAGAAAAAGTCATGGATATTATGGGGATTATAATATTTTTGAGAAGACAAGAGGAAAATTGGAACTAACAGATAGCAATAAAAGATTTTCTGTCAACACATACTAGAAGGTGAGCTGCTACAAGGAGAAATTTTTATCATTTTTTTCATTGACGTGTTCTGACGTCCTATGACAGAGTCTGACACATAATAGCTATTTGAGAAATATTTCTTAAATGAATTTAATGGTAAATTCATATAATAAATAAGAGTTTTCTATTGATACATGAAATTAATTACTTACTTAATTACATAGATTCAGTGGTTTCCAGGAAGAAAGAGATTACCTTGGGGTATATAGTAGTATATTATATGTGTTGGTAGATTTTAGGCTAATAGATATCCAGATAGCTAGATATGAAGGGTTAGGCATAACTCATTCAATTCTTGTGTTAGTACATTTATTAAATAATTGTCATGTGACCATCAATATAGCGGGTCCTATGGATACAGAGATAAAAGGTGCAATATCTGGCTTCGCATAGCCTATATCCTAAGAAAAACAAGAAAAAAAAAACATTCGATACACACAGGCAACTATTTGCAATACGGGAAAAATGATATGGTGGAGATACAAACATACACAGGGCATAAATGTCTAGTGAGCCCTGAATATACAAAGAATGTTTGGAGGAATTGGAAACTTGGATGATTCTGAAAAACTAATATGTAACAAAAGTAAAGACAAGACAGAAATGCCTCTTCATCATCAGAAATGCTATCTACAAATGCCTTGGGGTTTGAGAGAGCTAGTGCTTCTGGGAAAGTAAAAGTGAGGAAGATACTTGTGGAGGAATGGCAGGGCACTGCTGAGCTACAGAGCTTGGGTTTTATGCCATTGGTGATAGGAATCATGGGAAGATTCCTTGCCACTGGTTATGTGGCAGATTTTTCTGAGAAAGGTCACAAACAGAAGAAAGAACTGGATGAGACTTCTCAGAACATGAGAATGGGCTGAATGTAATTGAGAAAGGAGATGGGGAAAGTATAGTTCTTTATTCAGATAAGAAATGATGGGTGAGGGCCTGAACTAATGTAGGGAAAGGTTGGAGTGAAATGAGTGGGATAACACCAAGAAATAAATACATTATCATGGCTGATATTTACTGACTACTTTTCTGTATACTGTTGTACACTTATCCACCCTTTTAATTTAAATAACAACCATGTGTAATTATGTCTGTCCCCACTTTACAGATGAGAGATCTCAGAAAGAGTAAGTGATTTACAGAATGTCACAGTTTTAGTATGTACTGAGGAAGTGGTCAAGATGGAATTTAAACCTGGGTAGTCTGATCTAGCATCCCTATTCTTAACTACTATATGATCATGCCCCTAGAGAGACAAAATACTAATGAGAGACAAAATACTAATGAGGTAGGATTAACATTATTTGCTGATTAAAAGGATAAATACTTGAGGGTAAAGAGAAATCATTTAAGATGATTCCTAAGTTTCTGACTTGGGGTGAGGTTTCAGAGTAGGCTAATTTCACTGAGAACAGGTTGACTATAAAATGCACATGGGGCGTCAAAATGAAGATAGTAGGCAATGCGATTTATCATTGTATGTAGCGGAGAAGCTACATACATCATACATACACACATCATTGTATGTAGCTGAGAAGTCTTAGCTAGGGATCTAGAAGTTATGATTCCAAAGGCTGTGACTTTATGTGTGGCCGTTCAGGTGGCTGATAGTCTAAGAGTGACCTGTAATGAATGTGGCATTCTAGAACAGGTAGTCATTCTCTTGGTTAGGATGCTTTGGACTGTAAGCATCTGGAAGCCTAAAATTGGCTTAACAACAAGAAAACAAACTCCCTCAAGTAACAACTTGACAGCAGTTCTCTGGATTGTTGAAACATTTCAACACTGCCATCAAGAGCTTGGGTTTCTTTTATGTCTGTGCTCCACCGTCTTCATTTTGGGCTCTGCCCTTAGAGTGTCTCTACTATGGATGATTACAAAGTTGTAGGCAAAAGACATTCATATTTGAGACCTCAGATATGTTTTAAAATCTCATTGACTATAACCACAAAATATGGCCACCCTTAAGCCTATTGTTAGCCAGGAAATGGAACCACTCTGATTGGCTCAGTCAACTCAGCATCTACCTACCTATCAAGGATGCAGTAAATCTCTCTTGAGAAACAATGGGGAGTGGTAAATATTTTAACAAAGTTGAAATTCAGTTAGGTGTAAAAAGTGGAATGGACTGTTAACTAAGCAATGAATGTTTTTTCTACTGCAGAAGAGCAGATGACAACACAAAAAGGAGTCAGTAAGAAGACAGGAGAGGTAAAAAGAAAATGATAGAATGCTGTGGTTCAAGGGAAAAGAATACTCTCACATAAAGCCCGAAAAAAGGATTCATTTTAATTTACACTGAAAAGATATATTTTTCTTTACTTTTCCCTTCTTTTCTCTTTTTGCGTGCACTCTCTTTCTCTCTCTCCCTCCCTCCCTCCCTCCCTCCCTCTCTCTCTCTCTTTTCTCCTGTGAAAAGTTATGGTGAGATAAAGTAAAAGGGAAAACATGGTTTGAGGAAGGAATGGAGATGAAAAACCAAAGACAAGTGAAAAATATTCTTTTAGTTTCACTCAGAAGAGAGAAATCAGGTGGTAGCTAGAAAGGCTCTTGAGGGACTTAGGGAAATCATTGACCACATTGTAGGTTTCTGATCTCAGAAGCAACACATACTCTTCCAAAAATTCAATGACTGTGAAAATATATGTTATATAAACTGATATTCTGCCAGATTACACCACCAAAAATGCAATTATTAAGAGTGGGTATAAATTCCTATTGTTGTGGTTGTGTATAGGCTTATTCATGTAAGAATAACCATAATCCTTGACAATTTGCTCCTTTCTAATTACTATATGCTGGATACCATTTTATATCAGTGCAGATAGGTGTCCAGAATTCCTTCTGATAGATGAATAATGTGCTGTCATCTGACTATACCATTCATTCTATAGCTAAATCTTTAATGGTAGACATTTTTTACTTTTTAATGATATACTCAGTGAGGAAATTTTATATTTATAAATACCAAACTTTCCTAGAAATCAACTTCTAGATGCAAAGTTATTATTTAAGAAAAACAACTTTTACCATTTTTAAAGACCTCACCAAATATTTCTCACTGAATATATATACAGATGGACAAGACTTGAAATCTTTCAATGTCAAGAAGTGAACTCTTTATGTAATCCTCTATGTAATCTTCCCTAATATCACCAGAAAGAATTAATCTCTCTACTTTTTTTTTTTTTTTTTTTGCTTACCTACAATATGCTATTCATACCTCATAAGTAACATGTTTTCTTCACTCGGCATTAGAAGAAAATGAGGACAAACATGTCTGGTTCAGCCTTTTTGTCTCTTTCAGCAGCTCATATATTAAGGACCGTATGAACATTTAACCAAATGACTTCAATAAGTGAGTGAGTAAAAACCAATAAAAGCAAAATGATGGTGAAAAAAAATACATACTTTCAGGTAAACAGCATAAGTACGTCCTAATTTGATGATACAAAGATGTTAAAAATCAAGTATAATATTTTAAATTTTTATATTTAAATTTTTCTTGCTCTCCAGACAAGTTGAATCCATCATAAACTCATGCTGTAAAATACCCAAAATGTCCTGGATTATTCAAGAAGCAGCATTGATCTTTTGATTATAGTGTCTTTAAAAGAGAAATAAATTAAGTTATAATTAGACACAAAGATGCCCTTTTACAGAAAATGTATATGGATATTAAGCATTTGCACTATGAAGTATTTGTTAAAAATTGCTTGTGATAAACATGGTCCACTTAAAGCTGACATTCTCCCTTGATCTCTGGGGCTGTGGATTTTATTACAACATGTCTTGATGAAGCTAATGAAAGGTTTCATAAAATCAACTCAGTTGAAAAGTGTAGTCCAGAGAAATGATGTTTGTTTTCTATTATTAAAGCAGGTTGACCAATGTCTTCTACTTTTTTTAGCCTGGGATGAGATCAGTACAGAGCATTCAAAAAAGCTTCACAGTGAAGCCTTTTGCTTTATGCTAATAAGTAACATCTTATAATTAAAATGAGGAACTTTTATCATTCCACAAATATTCAATTGTCACAAAATCAAAGTCGGCTTTGTTCAGTTCCCTACAAGAAACCTTGAGTCATTGAGTCAAAGCTCCAGTTGAGACAGCAAATTGTTGTTGACTCTTGATTCAATGACACAATTGTAACAAATGTGTATGAACAAAACTGTGCAGGTATCTGGGAAACTAATAGACTATACAAGTATCTCTTTATTTTACATATTCGTGCATATTGTTTCTAATTAAAGTAACATGAGTTACTAGAGGAAAAAATGTCTAAAGGAAAAAATGTTGTGCTGTATTTTGTACGGCTTCATTAGATACAACTTTAGATTACCTATAAGGCTATGTGAGCCCTCCTGTACTTTCCTTTACCTGTGCGTTGTCATTTACTCTTGTCCAGGCCTTCCCTATGCATCACAACTAGATTTTACTTGGATTTCCACAATATTGTTTTTTCTGTTTTCTAATTTAATGAATATAAAAGTGCCAATCTACAACAGATGGGGTTATCTGTCCATCTGTGATCCAGTCATTGTAGCTACGCTGTGACAAGATAGATCTGAGTTATACACTCACCTCTGTGAGTTGAGTCAGCAACATTCTACATAGCAAAAGACTGTTCTGTAGGGATATTCAAGTACTAGTACTGCAGAAGAGGAAATGAATATCATGTCGAAACAAAAAATGTCAATCCCACACCTTGAGAAATGCTGTAATAGCCATTTTCCAGGCTCTTTTGTTCATTTTTAAATTCCTTTTATTATAATGAAATATAATTAGTACACTTAAATGAAAAGATCTTAAATTAAGTTGACCAGATAGAACACTTAAGATATATGTACATATATGTAACATATCTATCTACTCTTGGAACTTCCTTTTTTGTTAAATCACATACTTATGATTGAATTGATTATGCATTACATTATAAAGTTATCCATAAAATCCATTTATGGTATCTAATGATAGAACACTTTTGATCCTTGAAGTGCAAAGAACAAAAACTATATATTATTTGGAATTTAATAGCACTTGACGTTTCATCTATATTTTACTGTCCTTAATTAAAATCTTTCTGCCTAACACCAAAAAACACAATATTTGATCAAAAAACATACTTTTGAAGATCAGACTTATACGAAGTTTGCTACCTTTCTTAAAACAATATTAAATATATTACTAAGACTTTATACAGTAAGTTAGTTTGTATAAAGTGCTTTACAAAGAACTTTCTCTTTTTTTCCCATTTAGTACAACACAATTACCCCAAGGAGATGCAAACATCATTCCTAAATGCAGTTTGGGAACAGTCATATCTAGGATGCTTACAAATGCATTTGAAGAATAAATTAATTAAACATGAGCCTCTATCTGACTCAACATTCCAAATTGTCACAAAGAGTTTTTGAAATAATAAGTTTTTTTTTTTTAACTAATTTCAATTCTAGAATAGCACAGTAGAGAAGTACTGGAAAACTCTACCACAAGGTTTACCTACAAAAAGAAATTCAAAGTCTAACTTTGAGACCTTCATGATTCTCAACTTTGAATCATTTCATTAAAAATATCAACTCTCTAGCAAATAAGCAAATAGCACTATTTTTAAAAAGACATCACTTTAATATTTTCCTTCAAATTACCAATAACTTTTTAAAATGTGTAATAGTTCATAAGGAATGCTATTTTTTGACCAAACATATCATGCATCTTTTTTTTTTCCTTTGAATCAGAGAAGACATTATGAGATCCAAAAGAATTTACTCATGTTGGAGCTACCTCTCCTGATAGCCCAGATCATCTGGTCTTCCCTAAGATTGAGATCAGTCTCAGGAAATAGTCAAATGGTCCTAAACACAGAAAAGCTGCAAGGGTCATTTTGGAGTGGGGTCAAAGTGTTTTTAGTTAGCAAAATACACATTTCTTCCTGTGTGATGACATTGGGTAGAATTTGGAGAAGAAGCAATAGTTATGAGTGGTTTTGATTCTTCAGTAATTCATAAAGAAATCAGACACAGTTTTCACCATCTTTCCACTTCCCATTGGATCGGTTTTCTCTATGCCACGTTGTTTTTAATGAATCCTGGAAAAATAACATTTCTTCTAATATCTGCTTCAGGTTTGATGTACCAGAGTTAGACTGAGGATTTCCCATGTGAAGAGGCAGAGGATTACTATCTGGTAGACAAGGATTCTTGGGGCTTGGTAGTGGGAGGAAAATGCCAGGCACCGAGGAGTTGGAAAATTAGAGCAAGAGAGCCGCCATCTGGCACACTCCCAACTTCAGCACGGGATAGCCTCCTTCCTTCATCCTCCTCCCTCCTAGAGAAATATATAAGAAAATACAGAATAATAGATGGAATCAAACTAGTAATATTTTCTTTCTTTCTGAATCCTTAGCAAAAAATTTTGAGAAAATAAAATGTTATGGTTGCCAAGGGTCAGTTTTAAAAGCTTTATTTAAAAGAAAAATAAGGGGGCACATGGATGGCTCAGTGGGTTAAAGCCTCTGCCTTCGGCTCAGGTCATCTCAGAATCCTGGGATCAAGCCCTGCATCGAGCTCTCTGCTCAACAGGGAGCCTGCTTACTCCTCTCTCTCTCTCTCTACCTGCCTCTCTGCCTACTAGTGATCTCTGTCTGCCAAGTAATAAATAAAATCTTTAAAAAAAAAAAAAAGCCCTCAACATTAGAGCATTCTACGATTGTAATAAGCTTGTATTTTGGGTACAAAACAGTAGTTCACAGGACCTACTAAGCTATTGAAAATGTGGTTCTATTATTTCACTACCATAAGAGTAGAAAGTGCCTACTGCAACATCCTTTATCATCATCAGTGTACATAAAAGCTGGATGGCATCACTTATAAGTACTCAGGCAATGCAGGGATTTGGAAAGGTCTCTGTAAAAGGAAGCAGATAGGCTCTTCTTCCCCTCACTCCACAGCTCAGAATTGAATGTGATTTTGGAGGACAGACAGCCATCTCGGACTCTAAGGAAAGGGCCATTCCTCAAGTGACAGAGCAGGGAAGTGAAAGTAGTTTGTGTCCCTAACGTTTGGGGATTGCCTAACAAGTTACTGAGTCCCCAACCTCCAAACATAATTAATGGAAGAACTAAGTAAGCCTTCCTCTTGTTGAAGTCAATTATTTGGGTTTTCTCTTATATGTAGCCAAACCCCTAATCTTTATTAATTACCCTTATCTAGGAATAGAGAACTACTATTTTTTTTAGAGCATGACTATGTAAAAGTCCTGAGCAAATCTGAGTTAATGACATGTTAATAATATCTTTAGTATCTTTCCAATCACATGTCTGTGAATGTCTTTAAAAGTTGACAGTGTTGGGGCGCCTGCGTGGCTCAGTGGATTAAGCCACTGCCTTCGGCTCAGGTCATGATCTGAGGGTCCTGGGATCGAGTCCCACATCGGGCTCTCTGCTCGGCAGGGAGCCTGCTTCCCTCTCTCTCTCTCTCTGCCTGCCTCTCCATCTACTTGTGATTTCTCTCTGTCAAATAAATAAATAAAATCTTTTTAAAAAAAGTTGACAGTGTTGTAAAAAGGTTATTTTAATTTTGTTTCATTTTAAGTAACAATTATTTTCATGGAAAACTCATTTACACTACAAATTCAGTATGTAAATAAAAGAGAAACTTAAACAGACACAAATTTCAAGTCACGGAGCAAGCCAACTGTCATCAAATTGGAATTAGCAAAAATTGAGTATCACTACGATTTTCTGAAGTCATTATTTTCCCATTCTTTTTCTAAAGCAATTTACTGTGGGTTACAGAATATACAATTATTTTCCTCTATCACCGAGTGTTGTGGTGTTGATGAGAATTACTACTCAAGTAGCTTGGTATGACTGAAAAATCTGCTATTTCTTCCACAA
The DNA here is from genome assembly GCF_009829155.1 of Mustela erminea. Taxonomy (NCBI): domain Eukaryota; kingdom Metazoa; phylum Chordata; class Mammalia; order Carnivora; family Mustelidae; genus Mustela; species Mustela erminea. The sequence goes on along the minus strand of NC_045628.1, from coordinate 44,632,801 downwards.
TTCTCTATACCATAGTCAGTGGAATATATGTTCTAATGAGGATCAGAACTGCCGACACTCCAAAAACCGAGTGGGAGGAAATGAATTTGAATCCGTGAGTTTCCACTAGAATCTTTTTTGGAAAAATTGCATCTACATCACTCATAGCAATTATATTTTTATTTCTAAAAGGATTTAAAGCATTGAACAAGAAACTGCTCCACTGTCGGGAGACGGGAGTGGAGTGTAGATAGCACACTTCAAGGACCATGAAACACAAAGCCAGTCTTTCTTCAAAATTCTTCTGGCTTCCTGGAACCTTTAAGATACTAAAAACTTGTTTTCTTTTTTTAACATCATTCATTATCTTATCTTCTTCAGTGGAAAAGACAAGTAAATTTCAATTGATTTATTTTGCAGAAGTGGCAGTAGCATACAAATTATGTAGTTGATTCTAGCAATATTTAAAAGATTTATTTATTTATTTATTTATTTATTTGACAGACAGAGATCACAAGTAGGCAGAGAGGCAGGCAGAGAGAGAGGGGGAAGCAGGCTCCCCACCTAGCAGAGGGCCCGACTCGGGGCTTGATCCCAGGGCCCTGGGATCACGACCTGAGCCGAAGGCAGAGACCCCAACCCACCAAGCTACCCAGGTGCCCCTAGCAACATTTAAATATCAAAGTCATCTTAAATAATTGCCTGAAATAACTGACAAAATTATTTCTATTTTTTCAGTACTTAAGCATATAAACTCCAGATTAATACGAGCACAACAATATCCCAAACTTCTCTAAAAAGTTAATGATAAAGGGCAATTTTGCACCTTACATATGGTGTTCTATAAAAGCAAAAAATACAGAAGAGAATTCTCAAAGTCAAGAGGATAAAATCAATGCTACAGCACTACGTTTGATATGTTTGTTACAGTAATTCATGTGGAAATCATATGTAGTTGAGGAAGCAAAGCTCTTCTCTTAGTCTTCAAGTTTGCACAGAGGAAGAAAATGGGAAGAAATAGTAAAGTCAGAATATAATTTCTATTTGTATGATATGTCACAAACGTCTTCAAATACATGAGATATTTGTGCAAAAAAGGGACTATATGAGCAGATTTTTAAAGTTTTCTACTATTATCAAATTTGTGGTTGATAGATACTCTTTTATAATAAATATATATACAAACTAGTAATAAATATACAGATTTATTCATTAGTGACAATTTGACCAATAGGTTATTACTCCTATAGCTGTGACCACAGACACAGAATACTTGTGAGTAAACAAATGATTAACACAATCGTTTTTTTCAAGTCTCCTTTTTAGAATTCAAAAACAATGTGGTTTCTATTGAATCCTAACTATCATAGAACTCAGAGATTTATTTTTCTAATTTTCTTAAAATTTTAGCATTTCTTCAGAAGAAGGGATTGAAGATCCTATAATGGTTTCTTTCACTAAAGAAGAGTGTTTTTCAGTTATTTTGCAGTAAATAAAAAATGGAACCCATAACATGAGCATGATACAATTTTAAAGGACCATCATACAAAGGCACTGAATTCAAAATCAATGGCTATGGGGGGGTGTATTTCCAGTTTTAGCTTTCATGAATAAAGCTCACATGGACATTTTTGTGCTAACCTTTGGTGATCGTTAGCATTCACTTCTTTTGAGTGTAAACCTAGATTTTTTTTTTAAGATTTTTTAATTTATTTATTTGACAGACAGAGATCACAAGTAGGTAGAGAGGCAGGCAGAGAGAGAGGAAGAGAAGCAATGCAGGGCTCGATCCCAGGAACCTGGGATCATGACTTGAGCCGAAAGCAGAGGCTTTAACCCACTGAGCCACCCAGGTGCCCTGTAAACCTAGATTATTTTAAAACAAAATATATTATATAGGTCACTTAAAAAATGCCCCTTCTTCTGTATGTACATCTATGTGCAATACTTCAGGAGAGAGATGCTACATAAAGGTAAAATAGGAAAATACAAAATTTTAGCCCGTTAATGACATAAATAGAGAAAAATCCTTGTAACTTCAGGTTAAGATGCATGGTGGAGCCATGCTTTAAATTTTAATTACTTGTCTTAACATATAGGAATAGAAAATTATTTACCTTTTATGGGCAGAAATCTATAACAATGGGCAGAAACTAGCGTTGGAAGACTGCAGGACAGAAAGACCTGTGATTTCTGAGGATAATGGAAACCAAAAGACTTCCATGCATGGGAGGGGCCAGAGATAGACTCAACTTCATAGAACTAGGGACAAGCATGGGACTCATTCATCTGTGAAATGAGAGTGTATAAAGCAATTACTGACAGTAAGGAACGACCATATCTGTAAAGCTGCATAGCCACAGTGGTCCAAGGAGAAAGAAAACTGACATTTCGGCATCTGTGTTAAGGCTCCATGTATCCCCATTTACTCTGGGGCAAGAACCCTGACCCACCACTTAAAGAGCTGTTTCTGAATGGGCAACTTAGAACACTAGGTATTCTAATAAAATGTTATGCCATCAATTCTTTTACCAGTTACTTGTTTTTGGACATCAGATTTGTTTTATTATTTTTAAGAATGCTGGGTAAACAGCCTCAAAATTAAATCTCATCACATAATTGTGATGATTTAATAATAATGAATTCATAGAGGAATGATGAATAATAATTTGTGAATAATTAAGTAGAAGCTTAAAAGAAAATGGGAAGTGGGATTAGAACACATTACAAAAACCTGGATCATGATAATGATTTAGTTCATGTTGAATAAAGAAACAAGACCAAACAATTGAGAAGTATCTGTACATGGCTTAGCATAAATGTCAGTGCTTAACATGAACAACCAAAAAATTAAGTAGTATCAATATAAGCATTTCATTTAGAAATATGGAAATATATATACTAGGGGGAAAAGTTGAAATAATGGAAAGAATCTGCCTTTGAGTAGTGGGAGTCAGGAATGAAAAGGACTGGAATTGAGAAATTCCATTTCTCGTGTAGGCCTTTCAACCAGCCTTTTTAGCTTTATGTGTTCCTTAATTAGATAAAATTGAAATTTTAAAAAAAGTGGAACAGTGTTAGGGAGTCATACAATTTAGAGTGCCCTGCCCTCCTAGAGCACAGAGAAAATGTTCTAGAAATTATAATGTGTTATGTTCTTGACATACCAGAGAGACATGCAACTCATGTCAATATAGTCATCTTCTATTGAATTGAATTCAGTTGAATTCTTGAATAAGATTGCAAACTGTATTCAACTTTTAATGCTTGGTTTTTATTTTAGATTTTACTGCAAGTAAATGAAGACTTCACTTTATAAATGGAATTATGAGAAATATAACTTTTTATTATATTCTAAATAATAAAGTTTGCATAGACATATCAAGTTCTTCCTTTTCAGTAGTGTTTGTATTGATCTCTCTCTTCTTTCTGTTTCTCTCTCACACACTCACATAAGCACACATACACATGCACACCCACATGCTAACCACCATGTATTTACTGGTTTGGTTACTGATATATTGTGGTATAATATGACATTTAAATTAGTATTAAAGAGAATGTTGTTCTTAAAAAATTAACAGGATGACAAAACAGATCAACACTGGTATTATTTCCACCGATTTGAGATCAGACAAAAAGTTCTAAATGTCCTTTAAAAAAAAAAAATTCACTGAAATGGGGCACCTGGGTGGCTCAGTTAGTTGAGCATCTGCATTAGGCTCAAGTCATGATCCCGGGTTTCTGGGATCGAGCCCCACATCAGCCTCCCTGCTCAGAGGGGGAAACTGTTTCTTCTTCTCCTTCTGTTCCTCTCCCCACTTGTCTCTCTCTCAAATAAATAAAGTCTTTAAAAAATAAAATGCACTGAAATATTTGTATCAGGTACATTACTTGCTGTGATGAAAAAGTTCTTGAAATATGAAAAACCTGGGGCGCCTGGGTGGCTCAGTGGGTTAAAGCCTCTGCCTTCGGCTCAGGTCATGATCTCAGGGTCCTGGGATCGAGCCCCGCATCGGGCTCTCTGCTCGGCATGGAGCCTGCTTCTCCCTCTCTCTCTGCCTGCCTCTCTGCCTACTTGTGATCCCTGTCTGTCAAATAAATAAATAAAATATTTAAAAAAAAAAAGAAATATGAAAAACCTGACTGTTGCCTTATACACACCTGCCCTACAATACTCAAATATGTAAGACTGTGTTTCCTATTGCTTGTCTCCAAGTCCTACTTTTATTTTTCAAAGAAACCCAGAAGGTTTTCCTGTGGTGCTCTAATTTCTGATTGTTATTCAATATAGATACCTAAAGAAATATGTTTTAAAATGTGCATTTTTTTAAAAAAAAACTTACATTTTGAACTTTTTATGCTAATATGATTAATCCAATCTCTCTCTCAAGTAAGAAAGCAACAATAACCTTCTAAAGTGTAAAATACTTCAGGAAAATTCCTGATTAGCTTTCTGCTGTTCAGTTGAATTTTCATTTAAAAGCTATAGCTTTAGAAATCTATGATTTATTCAAACTTTAGTTAAGTTGCATTCTACATATATAGCAATATATTACCCTGAGGAACTACCCAGAGAATTAAGGGGGGGAAAAAAGCCTGTCAGGAGTGGATGATAGAAAAACATCCTTTTCAGAAGAGGTATGATATTATTCACGCTGTGAAGTATTTATCACTGTCATCAAGATACCTTCAGGGATACTTTTCAAATATATTTTGAAACGTATTTTTGAATGGAAATAAAAAAATTATATATATGTGGATTTGAAATCTCTACTACATTTATTTTACTAGTAGACATTTTAATGAAAGCTAGACCTTCAGAGGTATTTATAAATTGTTCTTAATGAATATAAAATGAGAGCTCTCTCTGTGCCCAATGGGGTGACTTCATTCTATTTTCATCCTATAGTACTTCATCTATAGTACTTCATCTATAGTACTTAATTCTCTGATCACATATTTTCCTGGAAATTATCTCCCCTGTTTATTTCTAGAGACTTCTTTCTTCTATTTTTTCTGTCTTTCTGACAATTATTTTTATGGGTATTCTTAAAATTTCTGATTTTTTTTACACACAAAATCCCTTCATGTATAGAAAATTACATTACAAGATATTTCTTATATAATACACATTCTGTTAAATAATATCTATGTTAATATAAAAAATTAAGAGTCCAACAGCAAAATAAACTTAGAGAAAACATATTCAAGTCAAGATACATGAGATTTTCTATTGCAGGGCTTCTCAGAGACTTTGACATTTTTAATCATCAAAAGATGTACTTCTAAGTAGAATAATAAGCTGAGAGAAGTTCAGTATACTTCAAATAGTAAGTTAATGTAAGTTACATCATATAGTTATTTTATAAAAGTACAAGTTTATAAACTCTAGTTTAAAATGGTAAAAAAAAGTGTACAAATTTCCCAAATCAATATCATATTTAAAAATAGTCCATTGCTCTAATAACCAACATTATTATTAAACCAATGCTATTAGATGTCATATTTTGCCTATCAGGTGAGAAAAAAATAAAATCTGTGGTATCCATATTTGTAGAGAATGGGAATACTTAGATACAAGTTTCATGCAGTGCTTCAGAGAGTCAAAATTGGTACCTCTCTTCAGATGAGTAATTTTAAAGATATATTAAGCCTTAAAATATGCATTCTTATTGGACAAATTACTTGTCCATCATTTTATTATTATTAAATTATAACAGTTATATAATGAAACTTAATTTTGAGGCTGCTTCTCCAGAGTTCTTAATAATAAAAACTAAAGAAATCTAATGTCCCCAACCAAGTGATAGGTTAAATAAAATATGGCATCCTATCACAGCGTAAGGAAGTGTATTAGTTACAATTTATTTTGTAGAAGAAATGTTTATAATATATTACAACATAAGAGAAGCATTTTTAAAGCAAAGGTACAGTATTATCTTCATTTAACAACATTTATATGTACATAAATGTGCAGAGAACAAAATGCTTGTATACATGGAATCATTAGCAGTTTTCTTCTCTGGGAGGAAGGGTAACAAGTCATTAGCACTTTCTTCTTTGTGCTTATCTGTATACTTCAAATTCTCTGTCATGAACATGAATGAATTAGTAATCTGCTAAAATGAATCCATGGATACTAAGCATTGCCATTCTTATGATTTCCTTTTCATGTTTTCTCTAAAGTTTAAGAAGCATTTGAGTACCTTATCTGTAACAAGCACTACCGTAATTATTGATGACAAAACAATGAATAAGACATAGTTCTTATATTTATTCACTATAAATATATCATGGTAGGTGCTAAGAGAAAACTGATCACAGGCAGTATTGAAACACTAATAAGCAGGCCTTGCCTAACCCGGGAGCTCAGGAAAATATTACTGCAGGAATGATATCAGAGTTAAAATTTAAAGGTTCAATCATAGTTCATAGGGATACAGTAGAGATAAATCATTTCAAGCTGGAAGAAAAGCGTAAAGACAGACAAGGAGCCATACAACAGAGGGCATCGTAGAAATATGAGAAGTTTCTTTTTAAATATTGAAAGCAGGGGGGCAGTGACTCATGGGTAATAAGACCGGGGCAATACCTAAAGTTAAGGTAATAGTGACTTACTTAACTTCTGCAAAAAAATGGAAATGTGGTCTTTTATGGAAAACAACATTTTAGAAACAGAGATTCTCATTTTAGTGCTTTTGAAAATGTGTTCTTCTATTTTTCCAATCTTATTTTATAAAGAATAATTAAAATTTTAATCTATAATTTGTATTTCTCTCCTAAACTCTAAAACTCTACTTTTCAGCTAGGTAGCTAGAATATTGACCTCCAAATCCATCAAACATGTACATCGTATGAGGATACCAATAATTCTCTGCCTACCACTGTCCTTTGTGCTGAGCTCCATCTTCATTCTTGCCATCTCCTGTCAACTTATCTTCAAACAAAAGGTCTTAAATTCATTGTGTCTCACTACCTTTTCACCTGTCCTGCCCATTTTTTTCTTCTTGACTTATGAATTGATGTCCTCCTCTAATTTCTCATTTCTATATTCTATACCTTCATTAATCCTAGCTCAGATAACATGGATGACACCTTAACTGGTGCCCAACTCCAGTCTCTTCAGTTTTATTTCATTTCCCAGGTTGGTGCTCCATTGTATCTATAGTTCCAAGTGTGTCACTTACTATCTTTAAATTACTGTCCAATCAGTTACATTATTAGGATTATTTTATTACAATGCTTTTACCTCTTATTTCTGTTTTCACAGAATTATGTGCTGCCTTTACACCTCCTTATTAGTTTTTCCTATTATCATTAGAGACATCGGTGTCTTCGAGTACCATATTGAAAATGCAAAATACATCAGTAACATTTTTTTCTGGATTATCTACTTTAATCATGTTTGTAATCATGTCCACTCTCGTGCTTTTGCTAATATAAAGCTTAAGGATAGATTTTCATATCTCTTGTTATGAGCAAAATTTTTTGTAAAGCACTTATTACTGTTTAAGATTCATGAGAGCAAAGAGTACATATTCTCTTCCTAAATGCATATGGCAATGTGTGGTACGTAGTAGATGTTAACCAAATATTTGTTGCATGGATAAAATATTTTATTTTCTCTATCTTATCATCATCGAGTGAAGAAAAATACTTAAGAAGTTCCAAATTGGTGTTTTCAAGAGAGAGCACTTGTAGGTTGATTGTTGGTACCATTTTTTGTGTAGACAACTTCATATTCAGTACTCTCATGGAGAGTAACTTAAGTGGAAATTTTCTACTAAATTCTCTTTCTCTATGTTTTGCAGGCTTTGCCTAATGTTGAATTCAGTGTTGTGTTGTTGTTGTTGTTGTTGTAATTTTCTAACAATTTGGAGAGATTGAGGATCTAAGAAAAGTCTTGAGTGCTCTACCCTTCTAACAATGTGGCTATTTTCCCTTCTTGTCCATTTGTTTTTGTGATTTTTAGGCTCAGGATATAGGAAGAGAAATAGTTCTGGCAGTGAAGATGAAAGCAGCATGAAGGAATTCCATTTGTTTCAAAAAAATAAAAGATAAACAGATTTTAAACTAAAGGAATGGGTGGACAATATTTTGTTTGCTTAAAAAAAAAAAGCTGTGTCTAGACAAGGGAAGAAGAAGATAGAAGAGGATGGCTGGAGAAGAGATCTGTAATCATTCATAACTTTGGAAAGGCAAGTTTGATTCGTTTTTATCAGCATAGCACGCTTTAATCATGAGTTTTTCATTCATGTACTACCATCCTAGAATTTAGTGCAAATTGTTCTTAGATTCTGGTGGAATATTAATTCCACTGTTCATTTGCTCACTAAACACCTATTTATAGAGTGCATGAAAACCACTGTATGCAAGTCAATGAATAAAATGTAGCATTACAATGGGGAAATAGATACCTTTTCTGCCTTTGAGGATCTGTAGTGACACAAACAATATATGGAGAAACCAAAGGTAAGAAGTGCCATTTCTTACAGATAAAGAGGCCACAGAGGAATAAAGTCAGCAATTGGAAAGATGTAGGAAAGAGTGGAGGTTCTTTCATGGATTGGAAAGCACTTGCTTCTTCATTGATATAGCTGCTACTCAATTCCATGGAGTTAGTTTATGAGAAGCACCAGACCACTGGTTTGAGATTTTCTGGGGTTTAAGTAAAATCAGAAATCAAGATTATTATGTGAAATTTCCTAACTTTAAAATATTGTCAGTAAATGTGATTTTTTAAAAAAAATGCTGCGCTAAGTAACATCAGCTGTGGCCTAAGAACACCCATTGTATAGCCATATTTGTCATGAAGGTCTGCAACCTTTGAAACAACACACAAGCGTATAACACCATAACAATCAAGACAGATATTTCCACATAGAGAAACAGAATGCATCCCAGGTGTACCTAATTAACACAGAGCAGTTATAGAATGGTTCCTAAGAAGTTGACTATTATTCTGAGACTTACAGTGAAAAAACAAAACAAAACAAAAGAAAACACCAAACAATTTAAGGGAATAGGAAATCATTTCCTCAGGCAGAAGAGGGGATTGTCAAGGACTAGAGGATTAGAAAAAGTTTATGAACTAACGAATGAAGGAGAGAGTTTCATGAGATGAGAATCAAAGTTGGAATAGGGACCAGATTTAATCAACATTGTCATCCCTATTTGAAGCTGAGATCTACTCATGTACAGTGGGAAGTCATTGGAGGACTATAAACTGGGAAATGTCTCCGGTTGACTTTTACTTTAATTATCTGTGTTACTACATGCTTTAAACCTTACCTATTCATTATAAACATTTTAAAAGGATGGTAGAGGAGGTTATTTGAGGAATTGATAGCCAGATACTTTTGAAATGGAAGGCTCCAAAAAGTTAAAATCAGAATTTATTTATCAGAAACAAATGAAATTGTGTAAAATTAGCAGGTGACATTTCTCTTTATGTTATTCAAAATGTGGCCTCAGTCTATTTCTCTGTCCTCACAATATATATGAAATTTTCTCTCCAAGTAATGCGTCACCTTGTTTTTTCCTGCTTTGTTTAAGCCCATCAGAAAGTCTGAGAAGAATGGGATTCTTTTGCACCTGGGCAGAAAGAAATTATGCGAACATTGGGAGCCATTGCATGTGTTGTGGTAATATTGCCCTTGTGCACGATGAAGAAAATGCAACATTTTTTTTCTGATAGTGAAAAATAAGAATGTGCCTTACCAGGAAAAAAAAAAAAAATGCTGTCTGCTTGTACACGTGGGCATGTTATCTTATCTTTATATTCTGAAGATATGAGAGAGTTAAACTGAAGTTGTCTAAAACATGCTTAGGTAAGTTCTTTTGCAAGTATTAACAGCATATATCAGAACAAGAGGCAGGATCAAATGAAAATTTATAGATAAAGAAAGAAATGGCATCGATACTTACAGAAAGAGATGTGTGTTAGCCCATTATGCTAAACATTACTTATATTCTGTCTTGGACTCTGAATCTACTGTAAGTTTCCATTACTTCACCTATTTAGATAAAAATGTTCCAGATATTAAGAGAATGACTCTTTATTTTAAATGCCAATATCTGAATTAACATATTTCCACTCTACTTCTCAATGCAATCTATACAGACAATTAATCTAATTTGACTTTTGAATACTTTATGTTTTCCATTAGCTTATACTTATTACTAGTTTCCTAATTTTAGACCATGCCTTCTAATTCAGCATTCTTTTAAAGTTTAATGTGTATTTTATTTGAGTCAGTTTTGTAGTCTTTTTGATCATATTCAAAGCTTTAAATATGTCACCAAAAACACAAGACAGCTTTATTTGCAAAGGCTTTCAATGATGCCTATTCAGAAATATTTACACATCACAGTGAAAGAAATGTCTTGATTGAAGTGACAAATTGCATTTTTTGCCACACTTTCTAAATGAAAGCACAGTTGTAAAGTATTATATTACTGTCAAGAGAGTTTAATGTTTTAAACAATTCTCAAAAAAGTTTTTGAAGATAAAGTAAACATTATGCTCTAATAATTTGAACAACATTGACCTTCTGGAAACAAATTTGATGTTGTCTTCCAGTTGAATATTTGTTTAAAATGTGAGGGAGAAATATTAAAAAGAGGTACTTATTTTATCATATGATAAATATCTCAATTGAGATGATAACATCTTTAAAGAAAATTCTTAGTTGGGTCTGATAGCAGCCACACTCTCATTCTCTGGTTGTGTATATTCTCTCAATGTTCAGTAGCATCAGAACTTGGTAAGATTTTAACTTTCCACCTCACCTGCTCTGGGCTGAAGCATGGTGCCTATTGTGGCTTTTCCTTTAAGCTACATAAGAAGTCCCCCAGGGAGTCCTCACTGAGAAGTGGCTCTAAGGGACTCTTCACCAGCTTCAGGCAAGCAGTGTTTGGCCTTCCTTAATTTTGAAGATGAGTTTTGCATAGCATATACAAATCAAAAACATTGCTGTAGAAGGTTTTACAATGATACAAGGAATTTGAGTGCCAAATAGTCATATACCATAAGAGATCACAAATTCTACTTCATCTCCTCTTCTTCTAAGAGAGAATTGTATCCTTTATAGTCAATCTCTTTCAGTTAGGAATTACATCTTAACCAAACATGTAACGATGTGACTCATACACATGCTAAGTGAACGTATGTCCAAATATTTTACTGAATTCATTCTTTAGTTAGGTATTATAGTAAGGGGTTAAAAGCAATTCTAAGAGAATTTGACCTTCAAAGGTTATTTTCTCTACTAGGCAAAATTCATTTGCATTACTATAGGTGAAAACATTTGCATTACAATTAGTTTTCTATAAATTCATCTCTATTCCTACAGAGTTGTAAAATGGACTAGTCGATCAAAATCAATCAGAAATACACTCCCCCACAGAATTAGAAAATGCCCAGTGGACACACTGAACAATCCCCAGATGCTACTTAAAGCGTGCAGTAATCTCTTTTGCCCATTTACAATTCTTTGACATTTTGTTCCTGATGGGAACTATGAGAGAATCTCCCTTCACATCATGTAAAATAAATGTCTAAACATATATGAGGCTAATTACTTTAAATTACCTTAATATTTATATTTTTTATAATATATTGAATGTTATAGACATATAATTCACAACTTGATTGCCTTTATGTTCATTTATACTTTTTTTTCCCCTTAATATCAAGAAGCTAAAAATGTCTTCTGATTGCTTTTAGGGTTTTGACTTATCTTTCTAACACATTTATATTTTGCCATTTAGTTTTTTTAAAAGAAGAATTAAGGAATTTAAAAAACCACTTTTTTGTAACCTTTATACTTCTATAATTTATTACTACCATTCCTGCTCCTATAATGAGCATTCTGGCAAAAAGGAAGCAAATAAGAGGCAGGGAAGATCCTGGGAAGCAGAAGAGTGAAGAAAGACGATGGGACTGTAAAAACATTCTTCTTATAGAATATTCAATATTAAATTTGGTGGGGTTTTTTGTTTTTATTTTAGATTTTTATTTATTTATTTGACAGACAGATCACAAGTAGGCAGAGAGGCAGGCGGGGTTGGGGGGGGGAAGCAGGCTTCCCGCTGAGCAGAGAGCTGGATGTGGGGCTTCATCCCAGGACCCTGGGATAATGACCTGAGCTGAAGGCAAAGGCATTAACCCACCGAGCCACCCAGGTGTCCCTAAATTTGGTGTTTTTTAATTTAAAAAAATTAATGGAGCCAAAAGGAATAACAGGCATACAAGATTAAACAGAATGCGATAAGAATAAAATTGTAGGTATTTGCAAAATGAAGAATCTCATGGATTAAGAATATTTAAAAATAGGAAAAGCAAATTCAAAGGCTTATACAACAAAACCTCCAGGTGGAGGCTATGGATTTATTCTAGGCTGTCCTCTAATATCCTTGTTTTATTCAATGGAATAATAACTAATCATAGTAATACTGTAAAAATAAAATAGTGAAACTATGATCTTTATTCAGGTGGGAGAAATCAAAGGAGAAAACAAAATGTTAAACACTATTTTCCAAGAAATAACCTGGATTTTTTGAATAAAATATTTACTTAAGTGAAATGAATTAACTCATCCTGCTTTATGACATGAGATCCTGAGGCCTTGAAAGGTGATCCAACATGCACATGGTAATTGAGATAGTTTCCTTGCTACAGAATCAGGCTCTTTCTGTTTTTATAACAAGGTGAATTATTTTAATAGGATTACACAAAGAACTAGTGTACTTACACTATAAGATAATTTCTTTAAACAGGATTATTCACACTCCTCTAATTTATATTCTGTACATGAGATTGTGTCCCTACATTATAAAAGTGTGCAAAGAAACATTTCTTAATCGGTTGACATTTTAAAATTTAATTCCTAAGAAATTGGTGGAGTACACTATATTTACTTAACAGATTATCATTAACACTTCAAAAAGAGGTTCATGCATCCTTCATAAAGAATAAATTAAAATTCAAACAATGAAAATATGACTGGATTTATTCTAGAAAATTTTTAAGAGATTAAAAGTACAACATGGTCCTCAAAGTACAGTGAAATTTTTTGATTATATAAGGGAATTTCACCTTGGCATATAAAGGAGAAAATCTGAGTTTTCCAAGTAATATTTAGAGTATGGATAGTCAACAGCTCCCAGAAAAGGGATAGTTTTCTGAAAGTTAATTTTTAACAATCAGTTTTTTTGGAACATGGCATTTATTTCATCATATGACCATTACTCTATATAGCAGTGTAGTTCTCAGATTAGTTAGGGAAAGCTTGTACATAGCAGAAGTACAGAACCAAAAATAGTTTTGACTCTAGGTAGTCAATATGGCCACCATTTTGCTTCTTATGAAACAAAAATGCAAGACCAATTAAAATTTAAAATGCTAAGAATCAATCTCTTATCTTGAGTTAAGTGGTTTCCTGGTTTCATTAGAGCACAAGGTTTCCCTTTTTTCTATGAATATAGACCTTATTTTTAAGAAGAGTTTTGGCTTTCTAGAAAAATTAAGCATATTGTATAGAATGTTCTCATATACCCAGAGCCCCATCTCTCCTATTATTAAATCTTACATTAATGTGATCATTTTATTATAATTAAGGAATTAATTTTGATACATAATCATTAACTAAAATCCATAGTTTTTGCAGTTTTTCTTACTTTATATCCATTTTTTTCCTTTTCTATTCCAGAATCCCATGCACGATACTACATTATAGTTAGCCATCATATTCTATTAGGGTCCTCATGGCTCTGAAAGTTTTTCAGACTTTCTTTGTTGTTTATGACCTTGAGAGTTTTGATGATCTTGAGATACCTTGCAGGATGTTCATCTACTGGGATTTCTCAGGTTTTTACAGCTTTTTTGGAAGAAGAAAATAGGCGTAGTGTGCCATTTCCATCACAATATATCATTCTATCAACATGACTTATGATGATTGATGTTGACCTTAATCACCTATCAGGTTTCTCCCTTGTAAAGTTACTCGTCACCCACCCCTCCCATATTGTATTATTTGGAAGGAAGTAGTGACTTCCTATTTCTATATGTAGTCATCTATATCTATGTTAAGTTAAACACGAGTTCTCACTGATGTCTTCAAGTATAATTCATTTCCATCTGAATCAATATAACATCCTCTTCTTGCTGATCTATAAATTCCCGCTCTAATAACAAGAAACCTAATTCCCACTCTCACCCATTCATTTAATCTTCATAGAAGACTCATCCCCTTCTCCTCTTTACTTTTCTGCCTACTTAACCAGTCAAATGGGGAAACAGAAATACTTATAAAAGAAACTGTTTTAATTAACAATGAGAGATGGTTACTCCAGAATTACTCAGAATTAAAAGGAGATCTATGATATAAATATCATTACAAATGGAGAATAACATCTTTTCTCCCTCCTAAATTTGTTTTGGGGTATACCTTTTGACTAGGAGAGCTATCAAGATTTACATCTACAGAGATTTTCAGCATAGAAATATGAAGTTAATTAGAAATAAGGTTTTACTATTTTTGTTATTTTAGAACCCACTTTTAAAGTTAATTTTTGGAAAATGATCTTATAATTGTTATGATATTCATTTTAGATTTATTATTAATAAAATCCTCCTTACAGTTTTACAGTCAAGTTTCTGTGTAAAATAGACATTGATTTCTCAGACACCCTATGGCACTTTGAGAGTGTATCACTCAGGATAGGCTGAGTAAGGCTGCTATAACAAACAAACCCTAAATCCCAGTTGTTTATTAGAATATAAGCTTATTTCTTACCAATTCTATATGTCCTTTGCGGGGGTTGACAGGTGGGCTCAATTCTTTGCAGTCTTTCTGGAGATCCAGACCAATGGAGATATTGACACATTTTTCATGATCACTGAGGCAACGAGGAGAAAAGGGGGCTAATCCTGGCTCTCCCATGAAAAAGTGTTATGTGGTATTTCTGATTGTATGTCATGTAACTTCCAAGGAACAGGGAGTACACTCCTGCCATGTTCCCAAACTAGAAACCAGAAAATAGTGATTACAACACCAGTGACACTGTAGTGGTCCGATAGGTAACATTTTGTAGAAAAGAGAATGGTGAGGACCAATCATGAGAACTCTATTCTCTCCTAATGTAATGAAACTCAATTTTGATTTCTGAAATTTATGACTCCCTTAGAAAAAATAGAAAATATAGGTAATCTGTTTTCTGAAATTCCAAATCCCATATCCTTTCCACTTAAAATTTGTTCCCCTTTTCTACCTCCTATGTCACATTTTCCCATTGTGACTGATTCTTCTTCCCAAACTGGCTTCTGTCCAAGAGAACTGATGGATTAATTTGTGTTGATTATAAAACAGCCACAAAGATACTAAAAGCTCTTTTAAAAAGCAGTATTACAGGGCCCCTGGGGGCTCAGTGGGTTAAGCTTCTGCCTTTGGCTGAGGTCGTGATCCCAGGGTCCTAGGATAGAGGCCCACGTCTGGCTCTCTGCTCTGCGGGGAGCCTGCTTTCTCTCTCACTCTCTCTGCCTGCCTCTCTACCTACTTGTGATCTGTCTGTCAAATAAATCAATTAAAAAAAAAAGCAGTATTATAGGAATGACAAGCATGGTCCTTTGTGTTAGACTTAATGAATTTTATTCCCTGACCTGCCACTTATTTACAGTGTGAATTTGGATAAGTTGCTAAACCTATCTATGCCTCAGTATCTTTTTCTATAAAATAAGAGAACACTCACTGTAAATTAAAACAATAAAGTAACTGAAACTGTACATAGTATGCCCTCAATCAATGTCAGCCTTATTGGCCTACTAAACTTCTTGATTTAGGAACAAATCAGACTTCTGTATTTATCTGATACATACCTTTATTAGATTAAATGTTAAAATTGCTGTATTCTAAGTTTTTAGAATGATTTAAGTATTTATACAACAATATAAATTTCTTCCAATTAACTTATATAATGAAAAAAAGGATTATTTTATAGTTCTTTTGTAAACTAAAAAAAAAAGATAAAGTTTACAAATTTAGAAGATGGATTACTTTTATCATTTTATAGGGTCATGTATACTCAATAATTGCAAATCTTATTACTGAATTGGGTGAATGTAAGGATAAAGCATATGTAGAAATTAGCATATTTTATTTAATTAAGAATTTATAAGGAACAATTTTCATAAAAAGGAAAAACAACATTATTTTGCTTCCTAAATATCTAAGAATTCCAAATTTTGCATCTATAATATTTTAGTTAAAATACTACTAGAAGTAGTAAAAAATGTGAGGTGTACTAAAGGAGACCACTAACACTTTATGACTTTTGAAAATTGTAATATTTTAGAAAACTCAAGGGGGACCTGGGTGGCTCAGGTGCTTAAGGATCTGCCTTCGGCTCAGGTCATGATCCCAGAGTCCAGGGATGGAGATCTATGACAGTCTTTCTGCTCAGTGGGAGTCTGCTTCTCCCTTTCCTTTCTCCCTCCCCTGCACCTTCTCTTTCAGTCTCTCTCTTTCTCTCTCTTGTTAATTCTCCTCCTCAAATAAATAAATAAAATCTTTAAAAAAGAACACTCAAGATTAATCAATCAGTAGCATAATTCAATAGAAACATATAATTCATATTTTCCAAATATTGCTTAAATTTGCCAAGAATTCAAATTGTATTGAGTATTCAAAACCAAATCTAAGTACTCATCCACCCAATGAGGATAAATAGCACTTCAGTAGATAATTGGAGTGTTAAGTTGTCTTAGAAATAGAAACCACTGATGTTATTTATATATGGATGAATATGCATTTTATTGCATCATATCCAGAACAAAAAGGGACTTCTGTACTTTTGCTTCTGATCATCATTTGTTTTGTGAGCTACAAATAGCTAACCAACTTTTCTGAGTTAAAAAAGATTAAACACTAATTATAGTTACTTAATTTTAAAATAAAAATAATAAGGCTATTCATTAAAATATAGATTTAAATACATTAAATTTGAAACATTGCTAAGAATAGGACACATGTAGATATCTAAAGAATTGCAAATAGTTATATTCACAAATGGAAGAAAGACCTATTGAGTAACTAAATTTTTAAGTGGAAGGGATGCTCCTTAAATAACTTTAAGAATGATGAAATTGATTAATTTACAAAGTAAATGACAATACATTATAACCTCCCATAGTAGTTGGCACTATGGGACTCTCACAAATTTGTTACTGTAATTTGGCATGTGACAATTATATTTGATGAAAATCATGTCTGGCCCTGTAGTACATTCCCTCCATCATGTATAGTCATTATTATTTGTGTATATAATTATTAAAATTGCTAAAAATGATGCAAGATTTCATTCTATTACTTAAGATAATGTTAATCACATTAATTAAGAAAATGTAAATTTATAATGTGTTATTAAACAGTAATGGTATGTTTTCAAAAATACCAGTGAAGTAATTCTATTTACACAAATATGCTATAATTTTATTATTTCTGTTTTAGTTTTATTACTAGATACTATAATGGAATATGATCTTGAGGTATTTAAAAGTAAAAGAAGGCAAAAAACAACTAAACATCACAAGAAGAGAGAAGAAACCAAACCATAATTTCTGAAAAATTTCACTACTAATGGAAAGGAAAATTATTTTTAAGGAGAAATGCAAATTTGTATATTTTACTACTTATTAGTTTTTTCATGAAAATCTGGTTTAAGGACAAAGCTCAGTCCCATGCCCCATTTAATAATTTGAAATTATAATAGTTTATTAAATATGTGTGTGCACACATGCATGTATGTAGTGGTATTGAGGAAGCATTTATTTTCTTGCTTTATTATAGAGAATGATACAGTAGTTTAGTCTAAATGCTCTCTTTTTTAAAGTTTATATATTTTTTTAAACTTAAATTTTTTTTAAGACTTTTTAAAATTTATTTGATAGAGATCACAAGTAGGCAGAGAGGCATGCAAAGAGAGAGGAAGGGTTCTGGGATCGATGCGAGGCTCTATCCCAGAACCCTGGAGGCAGAGGCTTTAACCGACTGAGCCACCCAGGCGCCTCTTAGAGTTTATATTAACCTTGCCACTTATTGGTACCATGTTCTCTGTTTCTTGCAGTTTACAAATTCTTTTTGCAGGTTTAAAATCAAACTGTAATTTATGGTCTCTGAAAGATAGCTAAGCTTTAAAATAATTTACTTGCAATTTAATGTGGACTTTCATTTCTAAATATAAAACTAAAAAAGTGAAATTTCTTTTGTCCTTCTATTTGTAGGGACCCAGGGAGGCTGCCCCCAAAAGTAATGGCATGTTGATTATTTTGAATTGAATCTATGTGGGAAACAGCTGGCATAAGGACACTCAGAACTTCCTCTATTCCCCTAAAAGCAGGAAACAAACCCCCAAATGAAAAATACCCCCCCTGTATTAAGCAGTAAAAAGACATCCCTATCAGCAGAGATAGGGACTTTAAAGTGGAGAAAGCTGTAGAAACAAACTTATTTTTTTTTAAATCCATTACTACAGCCTCTGTTCTGCTTTTGAATTCCTTACTAATTAAAGCTCCCAAACACCTGTTTTCTTTATCCTGCCAATTCATTACAAATTTATCATCTCCTTGTCTAAAATGCACAAAGTCTGCCTGCTTTGGTCATTTCTTTGGGTCTCAATTTCATAATTGGGCTTCTGTGTGTACATAATAAAACTGTTTTTTTTTTTCTTTCTTAATCTGTCTCATATCACTTTAATTCCTAAATGTGCTAGAAGAACCCTGGGGTGGGGTGAGGTGGGAAGAAGGAAATGTCTTTCTCTCCTACGTTTTTCTACAGAGAACTGTAGCAGAACAAAGTAATTATACTTTTCTTGGTAGTTACGAAAAAAATTTAGTTTGTGGATATGCCAATTTGGTTTTGGCATTTCATTTGTTATTTTTCCTCCATGTTTTCAAAAAGAAAAGAGGAAATTTGCAACTTACAATTTTGCAGATAGGGATTTTTGCAGAGGTACTGTGGGAGCAGTAATTTATCATTGTTAAATCAAATATTACATAAAAGTGGAAATTTATTAGTGCAAAATTAGCCAGGTTTTGTTACATGTTTATCTTGATTTATCTGATCATTATCTCTGTCCTTGATTGTTCAAAGGCATTCATGCAGGTTTCCAAGTTTGGGAGCAAATATATAACCAAGGTGTTTCTGTGCATTTAAAGATGGAAACTCGTTTTCCAATATAAAGTAAACTTCAGGGACGCCTGGGTGGCTCAGTGGGATAAAGCCTCTGCCTTCAGCTCCGGTCATGATCCCGGGGTCCTGGGATAAAGTCTCACATCTGACTCTCTGCTCAGCAGGGAGCCTGCTTCATCCTTTCTCTCTGTCTGCCTCTCTGCCTACTTGTGATCTCTGTCAAATAAATAAAATCTTTAAATAAATAAATAAATAAACTTTAAATTAAATGTAATTCTTTATCCCTTAAAAGCACTGCCCAATATAAACTTCTGTGATAATGGAAATACATGTGTCTGTTGAACTTTTGAAATATGACTATTGAAGCCAAAGTGATTTTTAAAATTTATTTGATTTTAACTAATTAAAATTTTATATTGAGATATTCACATGTGAAATGTGCCGACTGTGTTAGACAATATAGCTTTAGAATTTTATTACTCTTCCATTTATTTTACCTAAAATTTAAAAAGAATTTTTTTAAAGGTTTTATTCATTTATTTGAGAGAGAGAGAGCACGAGCAAGAGAATACAAGCAGGAGGAGCAGCAGAGGGAGGAGAAATAAACTCCCCACTGAGCACAGAGCTTGATGTGGGGCTCAATCCCAGAACCCTGAAATCATGACCTGAGCCGAAGGCAGACACTTAACCAACTGAGCCAGCAAGGCACCCTTAAAAAGAATATTGTTTTAGTATTTGATCTTTACATGAAATTAGCATGGTCAACGGTTTGCACTATTTTTAATTTTACACAATTTAATTTACTGTGAAAGTATGACAGAAATTACAAGTGAGAATTTCTAAGGGAGATGTTTCTATTTATCCTTTTTTTGATGTTTCTAGACTTTTAAAACAATCAGCCACAAGTGCCAGTCAGCTGCTCTGCTGAAGGCAGCAAGGTGCTTTTCTACACCTTTCACTATGATCTGGCCCAAGTCCAGAGATAAACACTGTGGTGATCTCCTGCACAGAGAAATCTCTAGAGCATTCTGGTATAATTTGGGAATTCTAGGGAAATTGAAGCCTCATAATTTAGTAATTAGAGTATGGAAAATCTATCACAAGGGCAGGTGTAAAGGCAGATATAAACTTTTTATCCATGACATTTAAACAATTTCATATAGAAGCAATCTTAAAATCATCACTATTGGTCCTATTTGTATTTGAACTTATTACAGAAAAAAATATAGCATAAAGAGTGTGCAATGATGACCTTACTTAAAAAGTCCATTAGTATAGTTTTGAGTTAAAATATAGATACATGTATAAGTGAAGAAATAAGGTATAATAAAAGAATTACAGTTTTGTATGTGCAGGGAAATGAAATTAGACAGAGTCTAGGGTATTAAGGAACAATAGCTCCATTAGAAATAAGAGTATTGAATTGGGTGGGGCAAAATTGGAACAGAAATAAAAGACCAAAACAATCAAATTTCCTTCCGTTGTACTTCCTAAACAGGTGGGATAATTACTCACAGAGCAGCATTTCAAGAAAAGACTGAGCTTAATACTTGATCCTTTCATCCTCAAGCATGAAGGCAATTGAATAAAATGTAATCTCTCTCTATTGTAGATAATTAAAATGAATTTTTAAATCATTTTTGTTTTAAGCATAAATTTCCTGTATATAAAAATAGAAGAAAATTAAGAGAGGAAAATAGAATCATGTGGTTGAGATAGTCCTGTTTTGGAAACCAAGCCTAGGTAGAAATGCTTCAGAAAATGATAATTCATAGTACAATAAAAATAAGGCTGATTATTAAATTTGTGATTAATTTTTAAAATTAATTGAAAATTTTAGAAAAAGGATAAATAGAAAATAAAATTTGTTTTTATTTTAACAGCATGGTTTTGAACTTCAAAACAGGCAGTTATAATCAAAGGCTGAAGATGCAAGTAAAGAGTGGCAACTATCTCAATGAAAGTAGACCAAAATCTCCAATAGATTCTAGACATGAAATATTAATACTTTGAAATATAAGTAGAAAGATTTAACAGTGTAATGAAAGAAGGAAAAAAAATTTGATACCTTATCACTTGTTAGCCAATTATTATACTCTTTGCTAGCAGATGTAAAAAAAATTAAGTTTCAAATATTTGTTATTAAAACATATCCAGATATCCCCAAGAAGTGTTTTATTTTAGCAGGTTAGAATCGTGTAAAAGCTTAATAATACACACAGTTGTTAGAACTGGAGGAAACAGTCTCTTGTATACATTGCTGTTATAAAGGTCAATTAGTTAAAGAAAAAGAAATGCAAATAAGTTGTAAACACTAATGAGGGCAATGCTTTTCTTAGTTCACTTATTTTTTTAAATTATTTCCCCACCATTATGAAGACATTATTTACAAATAATATGTAAGTTTAAAGTATAAAATGTAGGAGCACCTGGGTAGCTTAGAGGGTTGAGTCTGACTCTTGATTTTGGCTCAGGTCATGATCTCTGGGTAATGAGAGCTCATTCCACCTGGGGCTCTGCGCTCAGCAGAGCTTAAGATTCTCTCCCTATTCCTCATCCCCCACCTCCTCAAAAAAAAAAAAAAAAAAAAGCACAAAGTGATGACTGGATACACATATATATTGTGAAATGATTACCATGATAGGTTAGTTAGTACTTCGATTCCGTCACATAACTACCATTGTTTGTCGTGGTAACTTTTACTCTCTAGCTGTTCCTCTCTCAACAACTTCCAAGTACATAATGCGTATTAGTAATTACAGTTGCCATGCTGTACATTAGATCCCCACAATTTATTCCTCTCATAACTGGAAGTTTGTACCCTTTGACCAACATCTCCACCACGACCCAGCCCCTGACAGTCACCATTCTACTCTTTATTTCCTTGAGTTCAGCTTTTTTTTTAGATTTCAATGTGAGTGAAAACATTTAGTATTTGTCTTTTTCTGTCTGACTTAATTTCCACTTAGCATAATACTATCAAGTTTCATCCACGTTGTTGCAAAAGGCGGATTTTATTCTTTCTTATTGCTGAATAATAGTCCACGTCTTTATTCATTCAGCCCTCAAGGACACTTAAGCTGTTTCCCTGTCTTGGCGGCGGGAAATAATGCAGCAGTGAACGAGGTGGGAGGATGCCGTTATCTGTTCAGAGAGCGACTTCATTTGCTTTGGAAAGATACCCAGAAGCAGAATTCCAGACCATATGGTAATTTTTAATTTTTTGAGGAACCGCTGTACGGTTTCACACAGTGGCCGTACCAGTTTACTTTCCCACCGTTAGTGGACAAGGACCGCAGCTGCCCGCAGGCACTGGGGTGCGCCTGGAGCCTCGCCTTGAAGGAGCCTGCGGAGATCTGCACGCCCCGGGAACAGCCGGGGGCGCCTCCTGAGCTGCCTGAGGGCGGGTGGGGCGCCCCCTGGCGGCCGGCTGAGGAGGGGGCGGGCCAGGATTCCCAGCTTCCGGCCAGGAACCTCTGGTAGAGGACGCGGCGTGGTGTGCCAGGAAGGTCTCGGCGCTCTGGGAGCCCGCAGGCGCTTGGACGTGATGGAGGCCTAGGCTCACTGGAGCTAGCCAGGAGCCTGGTGACACTGGATCCGTCTGGAGTTGGTGGAGCCACCAAGGGCCGGTAAGTCTGTGACGCGTTCCAGGAACCTGCGTTGCCCTCCCGTGGAAGCCTTCTGGAGCTTCGACGGTTCCTTGGGGCCTCTGGGTAGACGGGCGCTCCAGTGACCTGTGGTCTGGGTTCATGCGAGCCTGCGGGGAGCTGCATGGATGCCACTGGGGGCAGCAGGAGCTGGCAGGGCTGGACTCTGGAGCCAGGGCCCTGAGTGAACAGGAGCCGCCAGGGCCCCCTGAGGGAGGTGGGCTCGGTGTTGAAGTCAGGTGTTCACACTGGTCTCTCCCACGGGGAAAGTGTCTCCTAGCTCGGCGCTGGGCTGCCTGGGCTTGGGGGAGGGGAGAGGAGGCAGTGTCTGTCTTTCCCGTCCTCCCCAGAGCGTCTTTTCTTAGTTCTGTTCCACCGGGTGCTGTAATCCCGACCTGTAACCTTTGCCCTTGTGAGAATGTTTCCCTGCATTCTTTTTTTTTAATTTTTTTTATTTATTTTTTATTTATTTATTTGACAGAGAGAGAGATCACAAGTAGGCAGAGAGGCAGGCAGAGAGAGAGAGAGAGAGAGGAGGAAGCAGGCTCCCTGCTGAGCAGAGATCCCAATGCCGAACTCGATCCCAGGACCCTGAGGTCATGACCTGAGCCGAAGGCAGCGGCTTAACCCACTGAGCCACCCAGGTGCCCTCCCTGCGTTCTTACACAGGAGTTGTTCAAACTGATGTTTGGGGCGGGGGAGTGAGGGGGAGTCTTATCCACTTCTGTGCTCCCCATTTCACTGACGCATCTGGCAGTCTTCAAGAGGTGTTAAATGGTGTTTTATTGTATCAAAGTCATGAAAATTTATTATTTTTTAAAAATAATTGAAAAGTAGCAATTTTGGAGATAAAGGTACTCAAAAGTTCTTTATGTTTCAAAGGGTATTTAGCTACTTGTAAACAATAAATGGCCTGGTTTTGGATGTTCCAGTGAGAGGGAAAGACAAAACAAACTTCTCTCTTAATTCAAATTTTTAAACTTTTTGAAGAGTTTTGAAAATTTAATGTATGGTGTTGAGTTTGCAGAAAAATGACCAGGAGGATGGTGATGCTTAGCAATTCAAATTTCAGTGAAAAGGGAAAATATGGTTTGCATATTGGGAAACTTACCTTAAGTCAGAGATTCTAAAACTTGGGTCTATGAATAAACTGCAGAAATGTACAAACAACATGGAAGCTGGATGTGAACCAGAGGTTAGAGCCCTAACCTCTCAAAAATCTCGGAGGAGTTTTTGGGTGAAAAGCTAGAAAGCATAGCTTTAGGCCACATCTTTAGTCAACCCCTCAATCTGCTTTGGTGGTAAAGGTAAGTATGAACTGTTCAAATTCATATGATTCAGATTGTTTAAGAACTACTTTTGTAATGATTTTTGATGGTTTATGCATTTTTACAGTGTATCATAAAAATATTTTCCAGGTTATGTTTTAGTGTTAAACTTAGAGTGGGAAATATGGGGTCAGTGAAATAAGGAAAAAATCCATACTTTTTTGTCTTTTTTTACATAGAATTATTTTCATTAGACCTACAAATTCATGTTTCTATTTATAGAAATCTCATTGATTTCTTGCTGTCTT